>NC_084634.1:21066196-21141196 GCF_033978795.1 Nerophis ophidion
GATTTATGTGACGACTTGTCCAGGGTGTACGCCACCTTCCGCCCGAATGCAGCTCCAGCACCCCCCGCTACCCTGAAAGGGGTAAGTGGTAGAAAATAGATGGAAGGATGGAAAATAGATAAACATATACCAAAGACTATAAAAATGGGAGCCATTACCTCCCTGATTGGCACTCAGCATCAAACGTTGGAATTGGGGGTTAAATCCCCAAAAATGATTCCCGGGCGCGGCCAACGCTGCTGCTCACTGCTCCGCTCACCTCCCAGGGGGTGAACAAGGAGATGGGTCAAACGCAGAGGACACATTTCACCACACCTGGTCTTTATGACAATCATTGGTGCTTTAATTTTTACTTAACTGATAAACTTCTGTAATATTAAAAGAAAACTGATTTTGTTTTATACAAGTGATAAAAGTAAAAGTAAAAAGTACAAAAAAGTAAAAAAAAAAAGTAGATGTAATAAAAGTAAATAGAGTGACAGGACAAGACAGATATAAAAAATGAAAACTTTTATTATTTTTTTAATCGATTAAGAATCATAAAAAAAAAATAATCGTGATTCGTTAGAAAATCTTTTTTTTTTTTTTTACACCCCTGGTAATCAATTTAGCGCGTTATCAAAATCGGCAACACACGGAAATAAAGAGTTGTCTTTTATTGGTATAATTCCGCACACATTCTATATGCAAATATCCATTTTGCATGTCGGAGTTGACGCTTGACAAGGACCGCAGATGGATGCATCACAAAGGAGACGCGAGTAATCCGAGGGGAGAAATGTCACTCTGGATCCCGCTGCCTTTTTTTTCGTTGTTGTTGCATTGATTGGACAGAGACATAATTAGAAGTGGCAGAAAGGCAATCAATAACAATCCGGCGGGCGAGCCACAGGCAGGACTGCAGAGTAGTGAGTAGACCACCGCGTCGCTCACGCAAACACATGTCGAGGTGCTTGAGCGAGGGGCTGGGATTGGACGCGTGACGGACGCGGCACAAGTGATGCAACACTCATCCATGCGTTGCTCGCTCGCTCTCTGCAGTTGAGTGTGAGGACTCCCGAGCGCATTGTGGGAAGGCGTCGGGCCTGAGCATCCGCCGTGTCGTGCTGGCATATGTTGTGACTCTCGCAGCGACACCTCGGTCCTCTCCATAGAACTGAACGGATGGGAGCGTAAAAACCAAGCCAGAAAATGTTGGCTGCATGTGCAAGCTCATCTCAAATGGAAGCTGTACAAAAGTATGTGAAAAAGTCACTTGGCAAAGTAAAATTCAGCACAACCGTTTTAACAAAAGATTCTACTCCACATAATGGTTTCGATATATATATATATATACACACAGTTGTGATCAAAATTATTCAACCCCCACACAATTTTGGTGTTTTAGGGAGTTGCACATCAATCAATCAATCAATCAATGTTTATTTATATAGCCCCAAATCACAAATGTCTCAAAGGACTGCACAAATCATTACGACTACAACATCCTCGGAAGAACCCACAAAAGGGCAAGGAAAACTCACACCCAGTGGGCAGGGAGAATTCACATCCAGTGGGACGCCAGTGACAATGCTGACTATGAGAAACCTTGGAGAGGACCTCAGATGTGGGCAACCCCCCCTCTCTAGGGGACCGAAAGCAATGGATGTCGAGCGGGTCTAACATGATACTGTGAAAGTTCAATCCATAGTGGCTCCAACACAGCCGCGAGAGTTCAGTTCAAGCGGATCCAAGACAGCAGCGAGAGTCCCGTCCACAGGAAACCATCTCAAGCGGATCAGCAGCGTAGAGATGTCCCCAACCGATACAGGCGAGCGGTCCATCCTGGGTCCCGACGAGCGGTCCATCCTGGGTCTCGACTCTGGACAGCCAGTACTTCATCCATGGTCATCGGACCGGACCCCCTCCACAAGGGAGGGGGGGACATAGGAGAAAGAAAAGAAGCGGCAGATCAACTGGTCTAAAAAGGAGGTCTATTTAAAGGCTAGAGTATACAGATGAGTTTTAAGGTGAGACTTAAATGCTTCTACTGAGGTAGCATCTCGAACTGTTACCGGGAGGGCATTCCAGAGTACTGGAGCCCGAATGGAAAACGCTCTATAGCCCGCAGACTTTTTTTGGGCTCTAGGAATCACTAATAAGCCGGAGTCTTTTGAACGCAGATTTCTTGCCGGGACATACGGTACAATACAATCGGCAAGATAGGATGGAGCTAGACCGTGTAGTATTTTATACGTAAGTAGTAAAACCTTAAAGTCACATCTTAAGTGCACAGGAAGCCAGTGCAGGTGAGCCAGTACAGGCGTAATGTGATCAAACTTTCTTGTTCTTGTCAAAAGTCTAGCAGCCGCATTTTGTACCAGCTGTAATCTTTTAATGCTAGACATGGGGAGACCCAAAAATAATACGTTACAGTAATCGAGACGAGACGTAACAAACGCATGGATAATGATCTCGGCGTCTTTAGTGGACAAAATGGAGCGAATTTTAGCGATATTACGGTGATGAAAGAAGGCCGTTTTAGTAACGCTTTTAATGTGTGACTCAAAGGAGAGAGTTGGGTCGAAGATAATACCCAGATTTTTTACAGAGTCACCTTGTTTTATTATTTGGTTGTCAAATGTTAAAGTTGTATTATTAAATAGAGGTCGGTGTCTAGCAGGACCGATAATCAGCATTTCCGTTTTTTTGGTATTAAGTTGCAAAAAGTTAGCGGACATCCATTGTTTAATTTCATTAAGACACGCTTCCAACTGACTACAGTCCGGCGTGTTGGTCAGCTTTAGGGGCATGTAGAGTTGGGTGTCATCAGCATAACAGTGAAAGCTAATACCGTATTTGCGTATGACGTCACCCAGCGGCAGCATGTAGATGCTGAAGAGTACAGGGCCAAGGACCGAACCCTGGGGAACTCCGCACGTTACCTTAACATAGTCCGAGGTCACACAGTTATGGGAGACGCACTGCATCCTATCAGTAAGATAAGAGTTAAACCATTAGAGGGCTGAGTCTGACATACCAATTCGTGTTTTGATACACTCTAATAAAATATTATGATCGATGGTATCGAAAGCAGCGCTAAGATCGAGGAGCAGCAACATAGATGACGCATCAGAGTCCATCGTTAGCAATAGATCATTAGTCAATTTTGCGAGGGCTGTCTCAGTCGAGTGATTTGCCCTGAAACCGGATTGAAAGGTTTCACATAGATTGTTAAACGCTAAGTGTTCATTTAGCTGCTCTGCAACAATTTTTTCGAGGATTTTCGAAATAAAGGGAAGGTGAGACACCAGTCGGTAGTTTACCATGAGGTCAGGATCGAGGTTAGGTCTTTTAAGGAGAGGATGAATAACCGCTTTTTTGAATGCAAGGGGAACAGTGCCCGAGGAAAGTGATAAGTTTATAATATTTAGCACTGATGGACCTAATAATACAAAAAGCTCCTTAATAAGTTTCCCAGGAAGTGGGTCAAGTAAACATGTTGTTTGTTTTATTCCATTTACACGTTGTAACAATCCTTCTAATGTTATTTCATCAAAACAAGAGAAACTATTGTGGATATTTGCAGTATCCGCCGTATATACAATCGTATCTGTGTTACTATAACCCAGTTGTAGCTGGGACGCATTGTCTTTAATCTCCTTTCTAATAAGTTCAATTTTCTTATTAAAGAACTTCATAAAGTCATCTGCCGAATGGGTGGAGCCACTGGAAGGAGTCCCTTGTTGGGTTAGCAATGCTACTGTACTAAACAAAAATTTTGGATCGTTTTTATTAATGCGGATGATATTTGAGTAATAATTAGTTTTAGCTAAGGTAAGCATGCGTTTATAAGTTATTAAACTATCACTCCATGCTTGATGGTGCACCTCAAGTTTAGTCGTGCGCCATTTGCGTTCCAGCTTTCTACATAATAATTTCTGAGCTCTAGTTTCTTCAGTAAACCATGGCATACGCCTTTTTGGAGCCTTTTTTAACTTCAGCGGTGCTATACTATCAATGGTTTCGCGCAGGGCGTTGTTAAAGTTGTTAGTGAGGTTATCAATAGAGCCCACATACTTTGGGAACGGTGCCATTACCGAGGGCAGTAGGTCCGCAAGAGTCGTCGTTGTGGCAGCATTAATGTTGCGGCTGCTTTAGCAGTTATTATTATTATTAGTTTGACGAACATGCGTCTGAACTTCGAATTTTATAAGGTAATGATCGGACAATACTTTAGTATACGGGAGTATCGTAACTTTGGAAACGGTGATACCTCTGACAAGCACTAGGCCTATCGTATTACTGCTGCGATGCGTCGGTTCATTTATTATTTGTGTAAGACCACAGCTATCAATTATAGTCTGGAGCGCCACGCACGGTGGGTCCAATGGGGTATTCATATGGATATTAAAGTCCCCCATTATAATTATATTATCGGCGTGCGTCACTAGATCAGCAACAAACTCTGAGAATTCACTAATAAAGTCCGAATCGGGCCCTGGGGGGCGGTAGATAACGACCAGGCACAGAGGCAGAGGTGTGGCAGACTTCATAGAAAGCACCTCAAACGATTTATATTTATTATTTAAGTTAGGACTAAAGTTAAAGTTTTCGTTGTATATTAGTGCGACACCCCCTCCCCTTTTGAGGTGACGGGCAATATGCGCATTCGTATAGTTAGGAGGGGATGCCTCATTTATCGCAAAAAAGACACATTTATTCCGTATTTTGTTTATAGTCATATCAAATAAAGATGTGTCAAATAGACAAATGCAACTTAAATTGTAACACTGTATTTTACCAAATACCAAAAAAGGACATTTTTCTTAATACCTCATTGACAAAATTATTCAACCCCCTAGTTACATGCATCTTTAGTACTTAGTAGAACACCCTTTGGCAGTAATTACATCCTTCAAACGTGATACATAACCGGACACAAGCTTCTTGCAACAATCTACAGGTATTTTAACCCATTTCTCTTGGGCAAAGGCCTCCAGTTCATTCATATTCTTGGGCTTGCGTGCTGCAACTGCCTTCTTCAAGTCCCACCACAGGTTTTCTATAGGATTTAGGTCTGGAGACTGTGAAGGCCACTCCAAAAGTCTTCCAGCCCTTCTTCAGCAACCACTCTGATGTTGATTTGGAGGTATGCTTGGGATCGTTATCCTGTTGGAAGGTCCAACGTCTCCCAAGCCTCAGCTTCGTCACTGACTTCATGACATTTGCAGCTAATATATCCTGCTAGGAAATAGAATTCATAATGCTTTGAACGCGCTGGAGACATTTGCGCGTCCTGTGATTGGATACTCGCCGTTAGCGCATGAATTTGAGAACAAACAGATTTGAGAGACAGTTGCGATGGCCAATCAGATCAAACATTGACAGTAGATGTTCTGTTACAACTAAACATTGTAAACTGTTGTTGTTAAAGTGTGTCCTGCTTGTCATTTAATTAACATTGTTACATGTGTTTTTGTCGCCATCAGGGCAGTTAATGTGTATTTGAGAAGTGTGTACTTGGAATCAAACTTTATCGACAGGAAAATGCATAAGCCAAGCAGAGAAATTTACAGTATATGTTTTAATTGCTGATGCGATTTACAGTATATGTGTATATATATATATATATATATATATATATATATATATATATATATATATATATATATATATATATATATATATATATATATATATATATATGTTAATTAGATTATCCAAAGAATAGTGCTCAATACCGTGGTAGAGCGCAATATATGTGTGTGGGGTTCCCTCAATCTCCTGATGATTGGAACCCCTCATGAAACAGTTCTGTAGAGATGAAGTATTCTTGTGATTTTTCACACACACACACACACACACACACACACACATAAATATATATATATATATATATATATATATAAATACAATCCTTTTTTTTTATAATCTGTCGACTAGGGCCTATCATATTGATGTAGATTTTCATATCTTTAAAAAAAAAGTGTGGGATATCTCCCTTGTTGCCTTATTTGTATTTGAATTTATTAAATATAAATTATTCAGGTATTTTTTTTAAAACAAATACAATTTTCTTTCAAGTCTTAAAAAAGTATCTGAGCTGTTTATCTATTTTATGAAGGAATGTCGTTAAACAAAGAGCTGTCTGGCATGCAATATCATTGAAAAAGTATTCATTTTGAATCGAGAATCGTTTCGGATCGAGAATCGATTCTGAATCGAATTGTTGCTCCCAAGAATTTAATCAAATCGTGCGGCGCCCAATGATTCACAACCCTAAACGGGAATGATTTTAATGACTAAAACTATTAAAGATGTCATTATTTTCAGAATTTCTGTTGAATGTACATGGAAATCATTAATAAAAAATTAAATTACTTTACCATTGAAACATATTATAGCTCTTTAAAAGCCATGTTTGTTACGTTCTGCCATGGCTTTGATGACGTCCAGTTAAAATGTATTTATTCACAACAATGAAAAGAATAGCGCAGCAGAGAAGTGCACGGGAAGCATGGGGAAAGCTATGTATAGCAACACAAAGTTCAAGCACAACAGAAGCAATGTTCAGAATAGGGATGGGTATCAAAGCCGGTAGTTTTATGCCACTGACTGAATCTCGTCAGTCTCACTAGGTACCTATTTACATAAAATCCAACAATGCCATGTTACGGTACCTGGGTTGCAAGTGACATCACGCCCTGTTGCCAATAAGTAAAAAAAAACCAAAAAAAAACACCATAAACTTTACACTACTGCAATTTAATATATTTTGGACTTTCAACTGTAATAGCAATTTATTGTCGTACTTGAAATTGGTAAAAAAAAACAAAAAAAGATAAAACAACTGGACAGCAGTTTTTGTAATCATCTAATTTTTAATATGTTGCAATAATAAATTAAATCTTGTTATTAAAAATACTATAATTTGCAATTCCGGAAGGAATTGCATGTGAATGTCCATATGCACAAGCCGCTGAACTGCTGCTACGCGTAAACATACCTGAAATGCTTGAATGTCCAGGGTAAGTGGAGAGTGTTGATGTTAGAATGTTTCGAATCGGTTGAGAAACGTGGTATATGAAGAGGTTTGTATATTGCCCATTCATTGTCAATAGGGGGGGGGGGGGGGGGGGGGGGGGAATTCTTGGTAATTTTAGGTTATCACAAAATTTTCCAAAAAGCAAAACATTTTTGAATGTCCAGGGTGAGTGGAGTGTGTGGATGTTGGAATGGTTCAAATCGTTCGAGAAATCTGTGATATGTAGAAGTTTGTATATTGCCCCTTCATTGTCAATCTGGGAAAATTCCTGGTAATTTTGGGTAATCACAAAATTTTCCAAAAAGGGAGAAATGGTGGTTTGAATGTCGAGGGTGAGTGGAGTGTGTGGATTTTGGAACGGTTTGAATCGGTTGAGAAACGTGGTATATGGAGAGGTTTGTATATTGCCCATTCATTGTCAATGAGGGTGGGGAATTCCTGGTAATTTTGGGTTATCACAAAATTTTCCAAAAAGCGAAATATTTTTGAATGTCCAGGATAAGTGGAGTGTGTGGATGTTGGAACGGTTCAAATTGGTCGAGAAACGTGGTATATGGAGAGGTTTGTATATTGCCCATTCATTGTCAATGAGGGTGGGGAATTCCTGGTAATTTTGGGTTATCACAAAATTTTCCAAAAGGCGAAACATTTTTGAATGTCCAGGATAAGTGGAGTGTGTGGATGTTGGAACGGTTCGAATCGGTTGAGAAATGTGGTATATGAAGAGGTTTGTATATTGCCCATTCATTGTCAATGAGGGTGGGGAATTCCTGGTAATTTTAGGTTATCACAGAATTTTCCAAAAAGTTAAACATTTTTGAATGTCCAGGGTGAGTGGAGTGTGTGGATGTTGGAACGGTTCAAATTGTTCGTTAAATCTGTGATATGTAGAAGTTTGTATATAGCCCCTTCATTGTCAATCTGGGAAAATTCCTGGTAATTTTGGGTAATCACAAAATTTTCCAAAAAGGGAGAAATGGTGGTTTGAATGTCTAGAGTGAGTGGAGTGTGTGGATGTTGGAACGGTTCGAATCGGTTGAGAAACGTGGTATATGGAGAGGTTTGTATATTGCCCATTCATTGTCAATGAGGGTGGGGAATTCCTGGTAATTTTAGGTTATCACAAAATTTTCCAAAAAGCAAAACATTTTTGAATGTCCAGGGTGAGTGGAGTGTGTGGATATTGGAACGGTTCAAATCGTTCGAGAAATCTGTGATATGTAGAAGTTTGTATATTGCCCCTTCTTTGTCAATCTGGGGAAATTCCTGGTAATTTTGGGTAATCACAAAATTTTCCAAAAAGGGAGAAATGGTGGTTTGAATGTCTAGGGTGAGTGGAGTGTGTGGATGTTGGAACGGTTCGAATCGGTTGAGAAACGTGGTATATGGAGAGGTTTGTATATTGCCCATTCATTGTCAATGAGGGTGGGGAATTCCTGGTAATTTGGGGTTATCACAAAATTTTCCAAAAAGCGAAACATTTTTGAATGTCCAGGATAAGTGGAGCGTGTGGATGTTGGAACGGTTCGAATCGGTTGAGAAACGTGGTATATGAAGAGGTTTGTATATTGCCCATTCATTGTCAATGAGGGTGGGGAATTCCTGGTAATTTTAGGTTATCACAAAATTTTCCAAAAAGCGAAACATTTTTGAATGTCCAGGATAAGTGGAGCGTGTGGATGTTGGAACGGTTCGAATCGGTTGAGAAACGTGGTATATGAAGAGGTTTGTATATTGCCCATTCATTGTCAATGAGGGTGGGGAATTCCTGGTAATTTTAGGTTATCACAAAATTTTCCAAAAAGCGAAACATTTTTGAATGTCCAGGATAAGTGGAGCGTGTGGATATTGGAACGGTTCAAATCGGTTGAGAAATCTGTGATATGTAGAAGTTTGTATATTGCCCATTCATTGTCAGTCTGGGGAAATTCCTGGTAATTTTGGGTAATCACGAAATTTTCCAAAAAGGGAGAGATGGTGGTTTGAATGTCCAGGGTGAGTGGAGTGTGTGGATGTTGGAGTGGTTCTAATCAGATTAGAAATATGGGATATGCAGATATGTATAATGCCCATTTATTGACAATGGGAAGACAATTCTAGCAAATTTGGAGAAAAACGGGAATTTTAGGAAAGGGAAAACATGTTTTGTGTTTGATGTATTGGAAGAGTTGTGTGGGTGGATAGTTGAAAGATGGGAATTGGGTTTAAAAATGGCGTTAAAACTTTGAGACTAGGGCATTATAGAACTATGAATATGTCCATTAATTTGAATGGCAACTTCCTGGGAATTTGGGGAAAACCGTGAATTTTTAAAAGTATTGATACTAGCACAATTAACCTCAATGATATGAATGGGTTGGTGTAGGAATTTTTGCAATCGGTTGAAAAATGTTGAGGTAGTAACAGTTTGAATTGAAAATGCGTATGTAATGGTAGTTCCTGAAATTTCGGGAAAACTGTGAATTTGTACGAAAACAAAAATAGGAGCATTTGTCGACCCAACTACGGTGAAATGGTCAAAATTGGTTGAACGATGTGAACTGTGAAAATTTTCTAGGAAAGGGTTAAAATGTGGCATTGGAAAACCGTCAATTTTGTGAATTACTGGAATTTCTTTGAACTCGGAAAATGGTGATTGTCCAAAGTGTGCGGATGGTGGAATGGTTCAAAATGGACATTTCATTTTGAATGAGAATAATGTCCCGGGTAATCTGGAAAAAATGTGTTTTCTTTTTTTGGGGGAAGTTATGATACTCTGGTGAGCCGAACATTTTGATACTCGAACAGTTTTGCTCTGAGAAGGACTGTGAGCTGTGGCTTCCGGAAAACTTTTAATAATGATAATAATAATGATAATAATGATGATAATAATAATACATAGCTGCTTTGTTGTTGTTGTGGAATCGTATATGTGTGAATGCTTGGGCATTAACACACACAAAAGTACCGAGTGTCATGTTTTTATGATCATGTTTTGTTTAGTTGTGTTAGATTACTTCAAGACTCCTTTAGTTCCATGTTTTTTCACTCCATTGTTTTGTTTCCATGCCTACCAATCAGTTCACCTGTCCTCACGACTCACGCACCTGTTTTCAAGCACCACAGCACTATTTAAGCCTGTTGTTGCCAGTCAGTCAGCCTGGCGACATCATCCTCTACACACCCTCAAACACCCTCTACGCACCCTTGCTCCATGCTGATGATCCATGCTCTGTTCTCGTTCCCCGTAAGTGTTTTTATTCATGCCATAGTTTGCAAGTTTTGTTTTATGTCCATAGTTTACGCTGTAGTAATAGTTTTGTGTCATAGCCAATAGCCATGGCACTTTTTGTTTATAACCTTTGTTTTGTTTTCTACTTTTCGAGTTAAAATTAAAAGATTTCATTACCTTCACGTCATGTCCGGTCCAGTTGTTTTGCACCACGGGAAAACAAACCGCACCATAGTCCTCGTCATGACACGAGAATTAGTACCGTTAAATACTGCTATCAATCCGCAGGTGCTGGGAAATGGAACCATATTGAATCGTGAAACCCCAATTGCCATTTTCAAAGCTTAGCCTACCGGAACGAGACGTTGAATCAATGCTAACAATAAGTCAAGTACTGACAATGATGACACTACTCCAATGAAGAATCCCCTAATTGCATGGATGCCAAAGATAAAAAGGGTACAAAGCCCTGAAGTCCAGGGAGATAAACGTTATCTTCAAATTACAGCTGGAAGATTAAAAATAATGTATTGTGTGTGCCAAAAAAAGAATAGGTGCCAGGTCACGGCACAGCTCTATGCACATGTTCTAGAAATGGTGTCCCAAAGGATACAAGGTATTTCAAATCCACAGGTTTTTTCCCTTCAAAGTAATCCCCTTTGGAGTCGAACACACCCTGCGGGCTTTCACGCACTCTGGAAAGGATCCTTCAAGATCCTGCTGGAAAACACATCCCCCTTGAGGTTCCCCTTGATCTTGGGAAAAGAGTCCTGTTGGGTAAAGGATGTTGCAGCCTGGATGGTCAATACTGACAACGACCTTAATCACGACTAATTAAACGTTCTACCTCAATTTCGGTTAATGCGCAATTATTCCACTCTCAACTCAATTTATTCTCTAAATGTTTGTTTAAATGTGAAACAAGTAACTGAAAGGAACAAGTAAGTGCTATTTATTAACTCGGTGGGATTGAAAACACATCAGCTCACATAATTTTCCCTAAAAAGGAGAAAATAAAGATATAAGGGAAGTAATTTTGAATACCGTATTTTCTGGACATTAAGTCTTACCCACTAAGTTTTAGAAGAAAAACTACATAAATGGTCCATATATTTGCCGCAGATATATACTTTGTGAAATGAGTAATTTACACAGGAAGGTTCTGTAAATGTTTATTTACATACCTTAATTGTTTCCTAACGATGTCTGTAACAAGGCAGTAAAACGGCTGATCAAAGTAAACAAATGTCATCGTCACGGACCCACTAGCTGTGAAAACTCGCAATCCAACCAGCTGACCAGACTCAATAACTCCACCATGACGTCTTGGTGAAATTACTGAGTAATTTGTGAAACTGAAACAATACAAAAACAAAAAGAATGGCATTGTAAGTAAATCATACTACATACATTTGTAAACATGTTATAATATGTTTTAATGTTACTGATGCTATCTTAATTACATTAAAATAGCGCATAGGATTATTTATTTTCTTTCGCCTTTATTTAACCAGGTAATAATCCCATTGAGATCAAAGATCTCTTTTCCAAAAGAGACCTGGCCAAGAGGGCAGCAGCAAGGTTACAATAAAAACAGTAAACAACACATAAAACATAACATTTACAACATTAAAACTTGCTCATATGACATGTGCATACAGACAAGGTAGACTGCAATCCTTTCACAGAAGCTTTAAACGTATTCAATGTAACAAGGGTTTGAAGTTGAATATTCAATTGTAGGTTATTCCAAGCCTTAGGTGCTGAAAACCTAAATGCTTTCTTGCCCAGTTCAGTTCTTACTTTGGGTATGACAAATTGAAGAACATTCATTGAACGCAGATTGTGACTTCCTTGTTTTTTTGTTAAAAGACAAGATAGATATGCATGATGACACTACTACAGACATCACACTTGGGACAATTAATTAAGTACGAATTGTTTTAGTTATATCGTAAAACTTGCAAACATTGCTTGCAGTGATGAATGAAGAATACTTTCGAGTAGTAATGATACGTTTTACTTCCGGTTGAAGGCATTAAAACAGGAAGTACATTTTCAACCTGCAACCAAACTCGCCCAAAAGATAGCGCCATAACACAAACAGTAACACAGACACTCGTAAACTTAATTATTTCCTAACTATATCTTTAACACGGCAGTAAAACGGCGGATCAAACAAAACAAAAGTCATTGTCACGGACCCAGTAGCTGTGAAAACTTGCAATCCAACCAACTAATAACTCCACCATGACGTCTTGGTGAAATTACTGAGTAATTTGTGAAACTGAAACAATACAAAAACAAAAAGAATGCCGTTGTAAGTAAATAATACTACATACATTTTTAAATATGTTATAACGTGTTAATGTTACTGATGCTAGCTTGATTACATTAAGATATCGCATACGATATGCATGATGACACTATTACAGACATCACTCTTGGGACGATTAATTAAGTAAAAAATTGTTTGTTATATTGTAAAACTTGCAAACTTTGCTTGGCGTGATGAATGAAGAATCCTTTCGAGTAGTAATGCTACGGACGGTTTTACTTCCGGTTCCAGACACTCATAGACTTAATTATTTCCTTACTATGTCTGTAACACGGCAGTAAAACGGCGGATCAAACAAAAAAAAGTAATCGTCACGGACCCACTAGCTGTGAAAGCTCGCAATCCAACCAGCTAAACAGACTCAATAATTCCAGCATTACGTCTTGGTGAAATTACTGAGTAATTTGTGAAACTGAAACAATACAAATATAATGCCATTGTAAGTTAATAATACGACATACATTTGTAAACATGTTATAATACGTGTTAATGTTACTGATGCTAGCTTGATTAAATTAAATATGCATACGATATGCACGATGAAACTACCAAAGACATCACACTTGGGACAATTTAGTAAGTATGAATTGTTTTAGTTATATTGTAAAACTTGCAAACGTTGCGTGAAGTGATGAATGCAGAATCCTTTCGAGTAGTAACGCTACGGACGGTTTTACTTCTGGTTGAAGGCATTAAAACAGGAAGTACATTTTTAACCTGCAACCAAACTCACCCAAAAGATAGCGACACAACACAAACAAAAACACAGACGCTCGTAAGCGTGTTAGAGTATTAGCTAATGCTAACGACGCTAGACATCACACATGGGACGGTTTAGTCTGTGCATGGTTTTGGCTATACTGTAAAACTTACAAACGTTGCTTGGAGTGATGAAAGAAGAATCCTTTCAAGCAGAAACTATTTACGGTTTTACTTCCGGTTTAAGGCATTCAAACGAGGTCCATTTTCAACACACAACACATGCAGTTTTCCAGGGTGTACGCCGCCTTCCGCCCGAATGCAGCTGACATAGGCTCCAGCACCCCGTGCGACCCCAAAAAGGACAAGCGGTAGGAAATGGACGGATGGAACACATGCACAAACAATAACACACCATTTCAGTGTTTCTTATTTTTAATTAAAACTAATGAACACAAAATAGTATGGCTGTTGGCAAAGGCAACTCCATAAATGAACAGATTTGTTTCATAAGCCGCAGGGTGCAAAGGGTTGGAAAAAAAAGTAGTGACCTATAGTCCGGAATTCATGGTACTGCGTTGTGTAGAAATGTACATACTTTTCACCTTAGGAAAGAAAATATTTTACAATTATGCGATGCAATAGAATGGAGTGAGATTGAACTTTGTCATTGAACCTAAAAAGTACAGCAAAATGGTGTTTTCAGGACACACCAATGCAAGAACAGACATACAGTATACAGGGTAGACCAAAAAGGAAGACTGATGGGTTGCTACAAGGGCGACGTCCGGTAAAAAAAGGTAGGACAACGGTAAACATTGGGGGAGAAAAACGCAAATCACTATCTAAGCTCTCATTTTGAGACAAAAAAAAAAAGACCTTGAGCAAAACACAGAGGAGCGGTCTCGTAGCATAGGTAGCTCCTACAAGAAAAACAATCCAGATTATAATGTTTGTGTTTGAGCGAGCAAAAATGTATTTAAACTTTTCACTCTAGTTGTCCATTTCCGGTCTTCAAACTGATCATGCTTCACCTTGCAGAGGAGACAGCTTCTCCAAGATGTTATCCATGTTATGATTTAGTTAAAACAACATGAAAGCCTGACTGCCCAGAGCTCTGCCCATCCTTTAATCATTTGTGGCAGCTTTTGGGTACCTTGAATGCCTAACAGCATCTTCCGAATATATCAATACATGAGGGCAACGACCTGCAAATGTCCTGTTATCAAAATTCTGAATAGGTATGTCTTCACGGTCTTCGATTGAAAGATCGCCAGGCACACGGCACTCCACTTCTCCCAAGAGTCCATTGTGTATCCAGTAAAAAACGTTCCGTCAGGACAGGCAGGTTCCCCCGAACCTGAGGTTCTTGTTGTGACACTTGTGTGGCATTGTAATGCCGGATTGGTTCTTCCAGGGATGCGTCGAAGCGATGAACACAACAAGGTAAGTTATAAATGGATTTATTAAATAATAAAAAGCCTAGGAACAATAACACTGGTGTAAAGAGAAGGCAAACAAAAGACGCTAGCGTGAAAGCTAGTATAAAACACTAGGAAACTAAAACTTGGCTTGAGAGCACAAACAAGAAAACAAATCATCAGTATGAAAACTGGAATAAACAAGTGGCATAGCGTGAGAGCTAGCGAGAAATACATACAGTAGAATGATGAGTCGTCACGGTTGCACGTAGGCAAATTAGGATCCGAGGAAGACTGAACAGAAAAGGCTGGCTTATAAAGGAGGGTGATTAGCTGAAGCAGGTGTGCGGTACGAGTGTAGCAGGTGAACTAATGAGTAACCATAGTGATCGACAAAACAGGAAATAAACGGGTCAGACTGAGAATGAAACAAAGATTGAAAAAACAAACGTGAAGATTCAAGTCACGGATCGCAACAGTATTCCCTCCCCCCCCCCAAGAAAGACAGATTCCAGATGTCCAACAAAAGAATGCAAAGAAAAACTAGAACCCCCTCCCCACAACAAGAAAAAAGTCCACAGACGAAGGGAGGACGGAGGGAGGCCACGTTGGAGGGTCGCCAGGTCGCATGTCCCCGAATCCACCGAGGACAGGCAATGTGGCGGCGGCGGATGGAACGCCGCTGCCCAAAGAGTTTTGGCGGCTGACCTCGAAAAGGCCACATCAGTGGCTGCCTTGCAGGATGAGGTACCCGGCGAGGCGGACGACCTCGCAGAGGCCACACCCGTGGCAGACGTGGAGGATGACGCTTCAGCACCGAAGACATGGCAGGCTTGGAAGCAGCAGACGAGGGTGTGGGGACTGCAGCCAAAGCAGGCCCGAGTGCAGCTGGCGAGGATGATGCGGGTGCTGCAGCCGAAGAAGGCGTCATTGGCGGCGTGGAAGCCGAAGAAGGCGTCATTGGCGGCGTGGAAGCCGCAGAAGGCGTCATTGGTGGCGAGGAAGCCGCAGGAGTCGTCGGAGGTGTGGAAACCACAGGAGTCGTCGTAGAGGCAGGCGTATCAGTCGTCGGCGGTGCTTGGCGGCGTGGAGCTGGTACCGGCGCTTGGCGGGGTGGAGCTGGTACTGGAGTGGGCTCCAGCCCTGTTGACACAGGTGTAGGCTCCAGCCCCGTTGTCGACGTTGGTGTGGGTTCCAGCCCCGTCGTCGACACTGGTGCTGTAGTAGGCTCCAGCTCTGGAGCTGGTACTGGAGTGGACTCCAGCTCTGGAGCTGGTACTGGAGTTGACTCCAGTTTTGGAGCTAGTACTGGAGTTGACTCCAGCTTTGGAGCTGTTGCTGGAGTGAGATCCAGGCTAAAGTCTGTAACTGGTATGAGAACCAGTTCTGGGTCGGAGGCTGGTGTGAGAACCAAGTGGGAGTCTAGTGCTGGCTTGAGAACCAGGCTAACATCAGTTTCTGGTGCGAGAACTAGACTAGAGTTAAGTTCTGGTGTGAGAACCAGGTTTGAGTCTAAAACTAGTGCGAGAACCAGTCGAGAGTCCAATTCTGGCGTGAAAACCAGGTCAGAGTCATGCGCTGGTGTGAGAACCAGACTGGGAGAAATGCCGAACACCGGTGGTGGAGGACGTGCTGGAGGTAATGACCTAGCAATACTAAACACCGGTGGAGGAGGTCTACAAGGCCGTTGAGACTTGGCCGGGGAAACACAGGTGGAGGAGGTCTACAAGGAACTAATGTTTTTACAGGTTTAAGAACTGCAGACTTCATGGCTGGCTCGCATCGTGGTCACTCCGTGATCACGTACGACCGCCAGACACTTCTGGATATGGACATATTGGGCCGTTTTGGACTGATAGACGCGGGCGTGCTAAACATGCTAACTAGCATGGGGATACGTCGGCGGCTACATCCAGCGGCCTGTGAAGCAGGGGAGTCTAGTAGCAGCGGGGGCCGTCTACGGAGCAGACGCCAGCGGTGTGATCGGAAACGCGGATGCCGAGCGGGGCTTAAAACAAAGCAGAAGGCTAATCCCCACAGAACACCACTTCCCTCCACCCTGAAGACGGATTTAAATAAAGGATGCGAGACTACTGGTCTGGGTAAGGAGTCAGTTAAATTAGAACAAGTTTTTTCTGCTTTGAGTGTTTCAGAGTTGGACATGTGTTTTACTGAGGTGGCTAACTATGATGCGTGCAGTTTATCAAAGCAACAAACAAACAATCGGAAAATCCCCGTTACTGAGGAGGCTAACCATGATGCGTGCAGTTTATCAAAGCAACAATCAAACAATCGGAACATTCCCGTCGTATCAATTCCTAGATATGGTCGTAATTATACTGAATTTACTGGGCATAATAAACACAACATTATTAATATTGCTACTACGGATAATTTGATCAAAAACTCCCTAAAACAGCCCACTACCTATAATATAGGTTTTTTTAAACATAAGATCATTGTCTCCCAAAACGTTGTTAGTTAATGATATTATCAGAGACAACAATCTTAACGTCATCGGTCTCAGCGAAACCTGGCTTAAACCAAACGACTTTTTTGCGCTAAATGAGGCATGTCCTCCTAACTTTACACATGCGCATATTGCCCGTCCGCTCAAAAGGGGTGGGGGGGTCGCACTAATATACAACGAAAACTTTAACCTTAGTCCTAACATAAATAATAAATATAAATCGTTTGAGGTGCTTACTATGAGGTCTGTCACACCGCTGCCTCTACACCTGGCTGTTATCTACCGCCCCCCAGGGCCCTGTTCGGACTTTATCAATGAATTCTCAGAGTTCGTTGCTGATCTAGTGACACACGCCGATAATATAATCATAATGGGGGGACTTTAATATCCATATGAATACCCCATCGGACCCACCGTGCGTAGCGCTCCAGACTATAATTGATAGCTGTGGTCTCACACAAATAATAAATGAACCCACGCATCGCAACGGTAATACGATAGACCTAGTGCTTGTCAGGGGTATCACCGCTTCCAAAGTTACGATACTCCCGTATACTAAAGTATTGTCCGATCATTACCTTATAAAATTCGAGGTTCAGACGCATGTTCGTCAAACTAATAATAATAATAACTGCTATAGCAGCCGCAACATTAATACAGCCACAACGTCAACTCTTGCTGACCTACTGCCCTCGGTAATGGCACCATTCCCAAAGTATGTGGGCTCTATTGATAACCTCACTAACAACTTTAACGACGCCCTGCGCGAAACCATTGATAACATAGCACCGCTAAAGTTAAAAAAGGCTCCAAAAAAGCGCACCCCGTGGTTTACAGAAGAAACTAGAGCTCAGAAATTATTATGCAGAAAGCTGGAACGCAAATGGCGCACGACTAAACTTGAGGTGCACCATCAAGCATTTAGTGATGGTTTAATAACTTATAAACGCATGCTTACCTTAGCTAAAGCTAATTATTACTCAAATCTCATCCACCGTAATAAAAACAATCCTAAATTTTTGTTTAGTACGGTAGCATCGCTAACCCAACAAGGGACTCCTTCCAGTAGCTCCACCCACTCAGCTGATGACTTTATGCAATTCTTTAGTAAGAAAATTGAAGTCATTAGAAAGGAGATTAAAGACAATGCGTCCCAGCTACAACGGGGTTCTATTAACACTGACACGATTGTATATACGGCGGATACTGCCCTCCAAAATAGTTTCTCTCGTTTTGAGGAAATAACATTAGAGGAATTGTTACAACGTGTAAATGGAATAAAACAAACAACATGTTTACTTGACCCTCTTCCTGGAAAACTGATCAAGGAGCTCTTTGTATTATTAGGTCCATCAGTGCTAAATATTATAAACTTATCACTTTCCTCGGGCACTGTTCCCCTAGCATTCAAAAAAGCGGTTATTCATCCTCTTCTTAAAAGACCTAACCTCGATCCTGACCTCATGGTAAACTACCGACCGGTGTCTCACCTTCCCTTTATTTCAAAAATCCTCGAAAAAATTGTTGCGGAGCAGTTAAATGAACACTTAGCGTCTAACAATCTATGTGAAACCTTTCAATCCGGTTTCAGGGCAAATCACTCGACGGAGACAGCCCTCGCAAAAATGACTAATGATCTATTGCTAACAATGGATTCTGATGCGTCATCTATGTTGCTGCTCCTCGATCTTAGCGCTGCTTTCGATACCGTCGATCATAATATTTTATTAGAACGTATCAAAACACGAATTGGTATGTCAGACTTAGCCCTGTCTTGGTTTAACTCTTATCTTACTGATAGGATGCAGTGTGTCTCCCATAACAATGTGACCTCGGACTACGTTAAGGTAACGTGTGGAGTTCCCCAGGGTTCGGTCCTTGGCCCTGCACTCTTCAGCATCTACATGCTGCCGCTAGGTGACATCATACGCAAATACGGTGTTAGCTTTCACTGTTATGCTGATGACACCCAACTCTACATGCCCCTAAAGCTGACCAACACGCCGGATTGTAGTCAGCTGGAGGCGTGTCTTAATGAAATTAAACAATGGATGTCCGCTAACTTTTTGCAACTCAACGCCAAAAAAACGGAAATGCTGATTATCGGTCCTGCTAGACACCGAACTCTATTTAATAATACAACTCTAACATTTGACAACCAAACAATTAAACAAGGCGACACGGTAAAGAATCTGGGTATTATCTTCGACCCAACTCTCTCCTTTGAGGCACACATTAAAAGCGTTACTAAAACGGCCTTCTTTCATCTCCGTAATATCGCTAAAATTCGCTCCATTCTGTCCACTAAAGACGCTGAGATCATTATCCATGCGTTTGTTACGTCTCGCCTCGACTACTGTAACGTATTATTTTCGGGTCTCCCCATGTCTAGCATTAAAAGATTACAGTTGGTACAAAATGCGGCTGCTAGACTTTTGACAAGAACAAGAAAGTTTGATCACATTACGCCTGTACTGGCTCACCTGCACTGGCTTCCTGTGCACTTAAGATGTGACTTTAAGGTTTTACTACTTACGTATAAAATACTACACGGTCTAGCTCCATCCTATCTTGCCGATTGTATTGTACCATATGTCCCGGCAAGAAATCTGCGTTCAAAGGACTCCGGCTTGTTAGTGATTCCCAAAGCCCAAAAAAAGTCTGCGGGCTATAGAGCGTTTTCCGTTCGGGCTCCAGTACTCTGGAATGCCCTCCCGGTAACAGTTCGAGATGCCACCTCAGTAGAAGCATTTAAGTCTCACCTTAAAACTCATTTGTATACTGTAGCCTTTAAATAGACTCCCTTTTTAGACCAGTTGATCTGCTGTTTCTTTTCTTTTTCTTCTATGTCCCACTCTCCCTTGTGGAGGGGGTCCGGTCCGATCCGGTGGCCATGTACTGCTTGCCTGTGTATCGGCTGGGGACATCTCTGCGCTGCTGATCCGCCTCCGCTTGGGATGGTTTCCTGCTGGCTCCGCTGTGAACGGGACTCTCGCTGCTGAGTTGGACCCGCTTTGGACTGGACTCTCGCGACTGTGTTGGATCCATTGTGGATTGAACTTTCACAGTATCATGTTAGACCCGCTCGACATCCATTGCTTTCCTCCTCTCTAAGGTTTTCATAATCATTATTGTCACAGACGTCCCACTGGATCATTATTGTCACCGATGTCCCGCTGGGTGTGAGTTTTCCTTGCCCTTATGTGGGCCTACCGAGGATGTCGTGGTGGTTTGTGCAGCCCTTTGAGACACTAGTGATTTAGGGCTATATAAGTAAACATTGATTGATTGATTGATTGAAGAACCGGTAAAGGTGGCCTACATGGAGGTGCCAATCGAAATACTGTTGGAGGAAGACGCGCAGGAAGTTGCGGCTTAGTGGGACGAAAAACTAGTAGAGGAGGCCTCATAGGAGGACGCGGTTTGACAATTTGGAGCACTGGTAACGGTGGCCTACATGGAGGTGCTAACCGGAATACCGGTGGAGGAGGACGTTGTGGAGGCAGAGGCTTGGTTGAAGGCCGCTGTGCTACCTCCGTAGCACAGCTGCCAGCATGAGCCCCCCCATCCAAAGGCGGATGCCAGACGCTTTTTTTATGGTCTAAAAAGGTATCTAAGGGTGGGCAGAGGGAGGTTAGGCGGTGGGTAGATTCCTCCCCTCTAGAATTACCAGAAAGTCCTTTTGAAAAGGGAGAAAAACCCTTGGACTTGGGCGGGAAAAGGGACTTAGAAGGTGGAGTTGAAAAAACAGGTGAACAAGGCTGATTAGAATAAAAAGAAAAAATATCCTGATAATTCTGTATTTTATTATAAATGTTATTGGTATTCGAAAATGGCTGAGAAAACGAATCTTCCCCAAAAATTTCCTCGCTGAGGACGTCATCATCGGAGGACGGGTTTGCGTTACCGGGGGGCGTCGACAAAATTACGTCATCTGCGCGGGACACAAGTTGGGAATTTGCCCTGTCGGTAAAACTGTTAGCAAAGTGTGTTATTGGGTCCCCAAACAATGGTGTAGGGGTTTTGTGTGCTGACTGTAGGTTGCTGTGTTCGTGAGGAGGGAGACATGGAGTGGGTGAGTCACTGTCGCCCGACAAAGCCATACTTTGCAGCTTCCGTCTACGCGGACGAGCGCGAGCGCTGCGTGAGGGAAACTCACCGCTCCCGGATGCATTGATGGGGATCAAGGTTCCATCTGGACCCCACATAATGCTGTCATCAGGCTTGCATCGGCGAGTTTCAGCCTCCATGGCTTGGAACACCATCCATGTTCCTTCGTCGAAGGTCTCCTCGTGGTTGCCAGACGCGGAAAAACTTTTTAATGCTCGGATCCTACTGTGACACTTGTGTGGCATTGTAATGCCAGATTGGTTCTTCCAGGGATGCGTCGAAGAGATGAACACACCAAGGTAAGTTATAAATGGATTTATTAGATAATAAAAAGGCTAGGAACAAAAACACCGGTGTAAAGAGAAGGCAAACAAAAGACGCTAGCGTGAAAGCTAGGATAAAACACTGGGAAACTAAAACTTGGCTTGAGAGCACAAACGAGAAAACAAATTATCAGTATGAAAATTGGAATAAACAAGTGGCATAGCGTGAGAGCTAGTGAGAAAATACAGATAGTAGAATGATGAGAGTCGTCACGGTTGCACGTAGGCAAATTAGGATCCGAGGAAGACTGAACAGAAAAGGCTGGCTTATAAAGGAGGCTAATAAGCTGAAGCAGGTGTGCGGTACGAGTGTAGCAGGTGAACTAATGAGTAACCATAGTGATGGACAAAACAGGAAAAAAACTGGTCAGACTGAGAATGAAACAAAGATGGAAAAAACAAACGTGAAGATCCAAGTCACGGATCGCAACACTTGTCAAGATTTTCTTCAATTTTGTTTAGATTTTTGAGAGCAATACAAAAAGATTCTCCAGGAATATTAAGACAAGACAAAGAAGCAGACGCAAGAGGGTGAAGGGAAAGTGTCCGCCTTGGTTGAAAGCCAGAGACAAATTAAACTATAATGTTCACTTTTTTCAATTTCAATCATTTTCACAACTACAATATTTTTCTATCTTCAAGGATTAGTGTTCATAAAATATGCAATAAATATAATATATAATAATGGCGTTAGTTTTACTAGTCACTAAAAATCTAATTCTTTACTCTTATGTGCAGTTTGTTACAATGCTGCATTAAAAATAACACTACACCCTGTTTTTATGTCAACCTGATTATGTCAGAAGCAGAGCAAGTTCAATGCAGGAGGTAACTTTTTACTAATGAAAGCAACAACCTGCACCACACTAAATTCAACTTGATATTAAATAGGAAGAGGCAACATCACACAGCAAACACAGAGCAATGTAAGCACACACACTAAGGCACACACAGCTACTACTACAAGAGAATAATGAACAACAAATGAATGATTGAAGTGGCAAGCCTGCAATCTTACAAAACCCTTTTTGTGGACAAGGAGACCACACCCACTGAACATATTCAATCTACTTATGAACTAGCGCTAACACAGTCCGGTGAAAAGAGCTTACAAACACAGCTGAGCTAATGCTGCTCTTTCTGTCTCAATCGCTGACATCATGCGTCACTTGGCAACAGGCACCGCCTTTTAATGGCACATGCTAGGGCTGGGCGATAGACACTTGTGATCAAAATTATTCATCCCCCACACAAATTTGGTGTTTTAGCAAGTTGGACATTTATTCCGTATTTTGTTTATAGTCATATCAAATAAAGATGTGTCAAATAGACGAACGCAACTTGAATTGTAACACTGTATTTTACAAAATACCAGAAAAGGACATTTCTCTTAATATCTCATTGACAAAATTATTCAACCCCTTGAAGATCACAACTCTTAAGAACAGAATTTGAATAAAGTCTTTTCAATCAGGTTTTGAAAACACCTGTAGATGTGATTAGAACTATAACGAGCAACAATTAAACTGATTGAAAAAGACTGTGACGCTCAGCTTCTTGTAGATGGTGAATGGTGTATTTGCAACATGGTGAAGTCCAGGGAGTGGTCAAAGAAGTCAAGAGAGGAGGTCATATCTCTTCATAAGAAAGGCTATGTATATAAGAAAATAGCAAAGACATTACACATTCCAAGAGACACAGTTGGGAGCATAATTCGCAAGTTTAAAGCTACCTGTGGAAACACTACCTGGGCATGGTAGAAAGAGGATGCTGTGTGCAACTGCTGTCCGGTATTTGAAGCATACAGTGGTGAAAAACCCCCGGGTAACAGCTGAGGAACTACAACAGGACATTGCAGAGGGGGGAACGCAGGTTTCGTCCCAGACAATAAGGCGCGCACTACGAGATGAAGGCCTCCATGCCAGAACTCCCAGGCGCACCCCACTTCTGACTACCAGGCACAAGAAAATAGACTCCAGTATGCCAACAATCCTCTGGACAAACCCCAAAGGTTTTGGGAAACTGTTCTACGGAGTGATGAGACAAAACTGGAACTCTTTGGGCCTATGAATCAACATTATGTCTGGAGGAGAAAAAATGAAGCTTACAAAGAGAAGAACACCTTGCCTACTGTTAAGCATGGTGAGGGGGTCAATCATGCTCTGGGGCTGTTTCTCTGCCTCAGGTACCGGGAATCTCCAGTGCGTTCAAGGCATTATGAATTCTATTTCCTACCAGGATATATTAGCTGCAAATGTCATGAAGTCAGTGACGAAGCTGAGGCTTGGGAGACGTTGGACCTTCCAACAGGATAACGAACCCAACCATACCTCCAAATCAACATCAGAGTGGTTGCAGGAGAAGGGCTGGAAGACTCTGGAGTGACCTTCACAGTCGCCAGACCTAAATCCTATAGAAAACCTGTGGTGGGACTTGAAGAAGGCAGTTGCAGCACGCAAGCCCAAGAATATGAATGAACTGGAGGCCTTTGCCCAAGAGGAATGGGCTAAAATACCTGTAGATGGTTGCAAGAAGCTTGTGTCCGGTTGTGTATCACATTTGAGGGATGTAATTACTGCCAAAGGGTGTTCTACTAAGTACTAAAGATGCACGTAACTAGGGGGTTGAATCATTTTGTCAATGAGATATTAAGAAAAATGTCCTTTTTTGGTATTTTGTAAAATACAGTGTTACAATTTAAGTTGCATTTGTCTATCTGACACATCATTATTTGATATGACTATAAATAAAATACGAAATAAATGTCCAACTTGCTAAAACACCAAAATTGTGTGGGGGTTGAATAATTTTGATCACAATTGTATAGATATACTCAATATATCGCAGGTTTGTCTTTTTGCGATATAGAAAATGACTATATGATGATATTCAAGTATACGTTCTCACGCAGTTGCTTTTAGCTGCGGGCATTACACTGCATGTGTTTCCCACTCTTTCTTGTCCCTCCTTCTCACAGAGACTTAAAACAAGCGCACCTTTTTACACACGTCACGTGTGCAACTTCACACGCTCCCGCGGAGCAGAGAGTTAGCGACATGGTAACGTTAGCTGTGATGCTAACAGTGAGGTGCGGGTGGTAATAAGAGAGAGAGAAGGTACGAATTTGGTAACAAATGGAGGAAGAATTAATTACCAAGAAAAACAGCACAGGTTCCATCCTCTGGCGTTGGTTTGGCTTCAAGAGGGAATATGTTCAACATTTATGCGGCAAAAGCGTTGCTACAAAAAGTAGTAACACTGCTAATGTAGCATCATTTGAAAAGTCAGCTACTACAGAATGAGAGTTTGAAACTCTGCATCTCAACATCTCCGGCCGGTGCCACACCCACAAAATGCCGAAGCAACTATTTCCAGATCAACACTATTTGAAAAAAATAGTCAACAGAAGGAGATAACGTCCGCAGTAACCTATTATGGAGCTCATTGTTATTCGACAGTTATTGAAATACCTTGTGTGACATCATGCACAAAAGTGCACTTTGTTTTGTTTTTAACTATTGTAGTGGTGTTCTGTATAAGTAAAAGTACACTTTATTTTAGTGTTGTTTTGATAAGTCACCTTGGTGACATCATTCACAAAAGGGCACTTATAGCTCTTTTTAAAATGTCTCTGACTTTCTATTTTGGAAATGACATGAATGTTTGTGCCACTGCTTAATAACTTTAATAAATACAGTTTTGGTAAATTGACCTAGTTGTGATTTCCCTCTGTGCATGAAAGTTTCAAATGAGCTTATAATAATGTGGTATGAACAAGAATGTTTTAATGTAGACACATAAAATCATCATACTGCTGTGATTATATGCATCAAGTGTTCATTCAAGGCTAAGGCAAAATATCGAGATATATGTTGTGTATCGTGACATGGCCTAAAAATATCGAGATATTCATAAAAGGCTATATCGCCCAGCCCTATCACACGCTCTGCTTTCATGAAACGTCTTTCAACTGCATATGCCAGATAAATATATATATATATATATATATATATATATATTTTTTTTACAATATTTACTTTACATTTATTAAAGAGTAAATCAGTTACTAGTTCAATTACTTCTGGAGCAAAATAAGTGATTTTAATCACTTTTTAAAAGTAATTTTCAAAACAGTGGTCAGGTTTTACATGTAAATTTTTGTGAATGAAATATTGGAACAATAGTCCTTCCCAAAATGTCGACCAGGAAAATATATTTTGCATGGAGGCCACGGGGTGCCACGTTGATGACTTCTCCGCTGATTGTTGGTGCTTTATTTGTGGACTTTTGGATCTGACCACCCGCTGGCTCTCTGCCACATCGGAGTCCAAGCAGAGAAAGGGACAAGTTCATGAAGCCTTGGCTGAATGAGTATGTATGTACTTTGGTCTCCCTGGGCGCATTCTCGCTCACCCACGCCGACAGGGCATTGGCAGTAAGCTACTGGGCAGCCTACGACGGAGTCGGCTCTCTTAGTTGCCTGTGTATGCAATAGGTCTATTGCGCATTTTTTAGGTTTTTCGTTGTTTACTTTTTTATCTGTATGTAAAAAGGGCGCCGCTGAAGTGGCAGCTGGTTGCATCAGCTCTTTGCTGTTTCAATGTCTTTTATGACATTGGTATTCAATGTTTCCCTCTTGTTTTTACATATTTTCACCCTATTTCCACATAATTTTCTTTTAATCCTGCACTGCAACTACATAATTTCCCCATTGTGGGATAAATAAAGTTTATTCCAAATCAAACTCAATATAATCCAAAAGTAAAACCCTCGGTATACTCACTCACCCCCTACATTCAACTAACCCTGTATTTTGATAAATGCTACGCTCGTAATTAAATAACCGCTGCCACCGTCTACATAAGAATGATCAGAACGACATTAATCCACAAAATGATGGTAATAAAGCAGAGTTTTGACACGATCTTTCCTTTTTCCACGTGTCTTGTTATCTTCAGTTAACACACACACTGGCTCGATATTTGGTTTCAAGTCCCCTTGGGATAATTTATTATTTAGCCTCTCTATTTTTATCCAGGACAATCATGGCTTACTGACCCTCATCTGTTTCCATAGAGACCGTACAGCAATTTGTGGTATTACTGGGATTACAATCACATCTGCTTGTAGTGTGTTAGTAGTAGTAGTATTAGTAGTAGGAGTAGCACCATACCACAGATATCAAAGTTTAGAAACCAATTAAATAGCAATTAAATGTGTGTGTGTATATATATATATATATATATATATATATATATATATATATATATATATATATATATATATATATATATATATATATATATATATATATATATATATATATATATATATATATATATATTTATATATATATATATATATATATATATATATATATATATATATATATATTTATATATATATATATATATATATATATATATATATATATATATATGTGTGTATATATACTTTTTGCCCCACTGTATGTATGTATAAATCCATGGTCAAAGTTGACATACACTTATAAAGAACCGAATGTCATGGCTGTCTTGAGTTTCCAATAATTTCTACAGCCCTTATTTTTTGTGATAGAGTGATTGGAGCACATACTTGTTGGTCACAAAAAAAAAAAAAAACATTCCTGAAGTTAGGTTCTTTTATGAATTTATTATGGGTCTACTGAAAATAAGTTAATGTTAATATTTGGTTACATGTTCCTTGGCAAGTTTCACTGCAAAAGGGTGCTTTTGGTAGCCATCCACAAGCTTCTGGTTGAATTTTTGACCACTCCTCTTGACAAAATTGGTGCAGTTCAGCTAAATTTGTTGGTTTTCTGACATGGACTTGTTTCTTCAGCATTGTCCACACGTTCAAGTCAGGACTTTGGGAAGGCCATTCTAAAACCTTAATTCTAGCCTGATTTAGCGATTCCTTTACCATATTTGACGTGTTTGGGTTCCTGTTTGCTCTTCCTGGTTTGTTTTGTCACCATGACGACTCATTGGTTTCACCTGACTCATTTGGACTCACACACCTGTCACTAATCAGGAAGAGACTATTTGAGCCTGTAGTTGCCAGGTAGTCGGCCTGGCGACATTGACACTGTTAGTACTCTTGATCTTTTCATGCTCTGTTCATGCTGGTATTCTTGCTTTTGCTCCTGTCATGCTACATGCCATGCAAAGTAAGTTTTTGTTTATTCGTACCATAGTTAGCGACTTTTGTGTCTTGTCCATAGTTCTGTCTAAGTTGTGTTTTCGCCTCATGCGCATTTTTGTTTGTTCCTTTTTTTGATCAAGATTAAATCATGTTTTTACCTGCAAGCCTTGTCCCGAGTAGTCCGTCTACCTTCCTGGGAGAACGAATCCGCAGCTAGCTGTGCCCCTGGCCCACTGTTGTGACAATTGTCCTGTTGGAACACCCAACTGCGCCCAAGACCCAACCTCCGGGCTGATGATTTTAGGTTGTCCTGAAAAATTTGGAGGTAATCCTCCTGTTTCATTGTCCCATTTACTCTTTGTAAAGCACCAGTTCCATTTGCAACAAAACAGGCCCAGAGCATAATACTAACACCACCATGCTTGACAGTAGGTGTGGTGTTCCTGGGATTAAAGGCCTCACCTTTTCTCCTCCAAACATATTGCTGGGTACAGCTCAAATTTTGTTTCATCTGACCACAGAACTTTCCTCCAGAAGGTCTTATCTTTGTCCATGTGATGAATGAACACATGTGGAGTTATGTACTTAACCTTTATGTAATGTTCATATTGTTATCACTCAGCCAGCGTTTGTGGGTCTGATGAACCCGTTGCATTTTGTGGCTTTTACATCCAGTGTTTACCTTATCCCAATAAACATCTGTTAAGTATTTTAACATAAAAGTGTTTCATTGTGAGGCAATAAAAGCCACAAAATGCAACGGGTCCGTCATACCCACTAACGCCAGCTGAGTAACAACAATATAAACATTGCAAGGAAATTTTCTCTGCCAGTTTCTGCATCCCACAGGGATTCTTTTTTTGTGTTTCTGCACCTGCGGTTCCAAAAAAAAGGTTGCAGCATTGTTTGTCAACACTGTCTGCTCTCATTTTCTCGCACATTTGACCCTCTTATGTTTTGTGTACCCACACTCTGTCTTCCTCTCGTCCAATCCTTGTGTGTGTGTGTGTGTGTGGTACACAGAACATCAATTTCCACACTTCTATTAGCCCCGGGTCCAGTGGACCCAGACATCTTATATGTAATAAAAATGTGTAGGGGGGGTGTATGGTGTGTGGTCATTGAATATGTATTCTGATGTATGTTCTTCACAGATAATGACCCAAAGTCAGTTAGTCTCAGTTTGAAAAATTAATCAATTGTATCATTTTTCATTTAATAAAAAATAAAAACGGGTCCCACAGACCAGAACACCACACCAATAGGATGCAGTGTGTCTCCCATAACAATGTGACCTCGGACTACGTTAAGGTAACGTGTGGAGTTCCCCAGGGTTCGGTCCTTGGCCCTGCACTCTTCAGCATCAACATGCTGCCGCTAGGTGACATCATACGCAAATACGGTGTTAGCTTTCACTGTTATGCTGATGACACCCAACTCTACATGCCCCTAAAGCTGACCAACACGCCGGATTGTAGTCAGCTGGAGGCGTGTCTTAATGAAATTAAACAATGGATGTCCGCTAACTTTTTGCAACTTAATGCCAAAAAAACGGAAATGCTGATTATCGGTCCTGCTAGACACCGACCTCTATTTAATAATACAACTTTAACATTTGACAACCAAATAATAAAACAAGGTGACTCTGTAAAAAATCTGGGTATTATCTTCGACCCAACTCTCTCCTTTGAGTCACACATTAAAAGCGTTACTAAAACGGCCTTCTTTCATCACCGTAATATCGCTAAAAGTCGCTCCATTCTGTCCACTAAAGACGCTGAGATCATTATCCATGCGTTTGTTACGTCTCGCCTCGACTACTGTAACGTATTATTTTCGGGTGTCCCCATGTCTATCATTAAAAGATTACAGTTGGTACAAAATGCGGCTGCTAGACTTTTGACAAGAACAAGAAAGTTTGATCACATTACGCCTGTACTGGCTCACTTGCACTGGCTTCCTGTGCACTTAAGATGTGACTTTAAGGTTTTACTACTTACGTATAAAATACTACACGGTCTAGCTCCATCCTATCTTACCGATTGTATTGTACCATATGTCCCGGCAAGAAATCTGCGTTCAAAGGACTCCGGCTTATTAGTGATTCCCAAAGCCCAAAAAAAGTCTGCGGGCTATAGAGCTTTTTCATTTCGGGCTCCAGTACTCTGGAATGCCCTCCCGGTAACAGTTCGAGATGCCACCTCAGTAGAAGCATTTAAGTCTCACCTTAAAACTCATTTGTATACTCTAGCCTTTAAATAGACTCCCTTTTTAGACCAGTTGATCTGCCGTTTCTTTTCTTTTTCTTCTATGTCCCACTCTCCCTTGTGGAGGGGGTCCGGTCCGATCCGGTGGCCATGTACTGCTTGCCTGTGTATCGGCTGGGGACATCTCTGCGCTGCTGATCCGCCTCCGCTTGGGATGGTTTCCTGCTGGCACTGCTGTGAACGGGACTCTCGCTGCTGTGTTGGATCCGCTTTGGACTGGACTCTCGCGACTGTGTTGGATCCATTATGGATTGAACTTTCACAGTATCATGTTGGACCCGCTCGACATCCATTGCTTTCCTCCTCTCCAAGGTTCTCATAGTCATCATTGTCACCGACGTCCCACTGGGTCATTATTGTCACCGATGTCCCACTGGGTGTGAGTTTTCCTTGCCCTTATGTGGGCCTACCGAGGATGTCGTGGTGGTTTGTGCAGCCTTTTGAGACACTAGTGATTTAGGGCTATATAAGTAAACATTGATTGATTGATTGATTGAAATAACTGAAAACATGTTTTATTTTCTAGTTTCTTCAAAATAACCACCCTTTGCTCTGATTACTGCCTTGCTCACTCTTGGCATTCTCTCGATGAGCTTCAAGAGGTAGTCACAGGTGTCATAGTTGTGATGCCCCCAGTGACAATCTACAATGTATATAGTCATGAAAATAAAGAAAACACATTGAAATGAGAAGGTGTGTCTTGGCCTGTACTGTGTGTATATATATATATATATATGTATATATATATATATATATATATATATATATATATGAAACATTTTTTCCCTCACTATTAGTCATATTCATTTTAAAAGCGCCCCGCAGTATAGAGCCCACTTGTAAAGACCACACACTGGCTCGCCATCATTTGTGTTTGTGGGGAATTGGTCATCTCTAATGACTTTACTGTACTTAACCGATTTTGCCTACGTTGGATTTAATACCACTAATCCCAACCATTCCCCCCAGCCTCTAAATAAACAAACACTCAGCATCTGCCATTCAAAGATTCAAATGGTCGAGTATTAACACTGCAGAGCCAAGAAGGGCTCGCTTTGGGGAGCAAAAAATGATATTGGATTACTGACCTGCAGGAAAATTCTGCAACAATTTTACATTGCCAGAGGAGTGCCTGACATCCTCAGATATAACATGTTTCTGATGAGCCTGTAGCACAAGGGTAGGGAATCTATGGCTCTAGAGCCAGATGTGGCTCTTTTGATGACTGCACCTGGCTCTCAGGTAAATCTTAGCTGACATTGCTTAACACGATGTGTAAAGAATAATTCCGCTGGTAATCACAGTGTCAAAAATAATGTTCAAAATATTAAACATTCTCATGCATTTTCGTCCATCCATCCATCCTTTTTTCTACCGCACCTGTTCAAGAAGTCGCATTAATGGTAAGAAGTGTATTATTATTGTTGGTTAGCCTCAGAATAACAATGTTATTAAAAAGAATAAGAAACGTATTATACTCAAAAAATGTTGGTCTTTCCTAAAAATGCATGCATATAGTTGTATTCAGTGTTAAAAAATAAATAAATTATATGGCTCTCACAGAAATACTTTTAAAAATATTTGGCTTGTATGGCTCCCTCAGCCGAAAAGGTTCCCGACCCCTGCTTAGTATAGCAGAAATACGCTACATTTTAACTTCACCTTTCTTTTTACTATATTAGGTTTTTTTTTGTCCTGACTACTATTAGAGCCTCATACAGTATACAAATGATTACTTCATGAAAGATGGTCCGAAAAATAGTTTTCGTGCTCTATTAACTTCATATGTTAGGATCCATCCATCCATCCATCTTCTGCTTATCCAAGGTCGTGTCGCGGGGGCAGCAGCCTAAGCAGAGAAGCCCAGACTTTCCTCTCCCCAGCCACTTAGTCCACCTCCTCCCGGGGGATCCCGAGGCATTCCCAGGCCAGTCGGGAGACATAGTCTTCCTAACGTGTCCTGGGTCTTCCCCGTGGCCTCCTACCGGTTAGAGGTGCCCTAAACACCTCCCTCGGGAGGTGCTCGGGTGGCATCCTGACCATATGCCCGAACCACCTCATCTTATTTTGTGAAAAATAACTGACTGTTTCTTTGGTTACGGTTGTCCGAACTTTACCAGTTTTCTTATTTTTGGTTTAAATTAAACATTTTTAAGGATAACCGGCTAAATGAACCAAAAAAACCTCATTACTACAGTAACATTGGCTAATAAATTACTTACAGGGCACTACTTGTCGGCGACCCATCAGTCTTCCTGTTCTGTTTTCTATTGTTTGGGGAGCTTAATTAGGGAGTTGTTCCTGGTGTAAACTAAGCCCCCGCACCCCCAATTCATTTATTTATTATTTTTTTAGGCATGTTTTAAAAAAACGTTTTGCTTTTTAAGTGCAATGACAATAAAGCTCAATTCCATTCCATAGTTGAGACAAACCCAATCACAGTGTGTTGTTCAAAATCGTGGTCTCTGATTGGCTCAGCTTCAGTCAGCATTACTCAATTGGATTTAAAGGAGTGTAAAGGTGACTATATGCAAGGGATTTCATGTCTCTTGGGCTCTCATAATGTTAAATGGTTTTAAAAGGTCATAAACGTTTTTTTTCTATGCTCGATGAAAAGTACTTTGTGGAAATTCAGGGGATTACTGTGCTTTAAAAGCATTTGTTAATATTGTTATTGTTTTTCATTTTGGGCTGTTGACCGGGTATGACCTCAGTATCATGAGAGTTTTGTGTGATTTGAAGTAGAGGTGATTTATTACACTGTGTTTAAGTTGTGTGCACAATAAACCAATACAATTCTGCAGTCAAATACAAAAGAGGGGTATCCCTCAGGTCTGGCCTCAGTGGTGGCAAGCCGAACTTTGTTTTGTTCTCTTGCAGCATTTGTGGTTGGTGTGTGTTTTGGCGTCTGCAGTATTTTCCTTTTATTTGATTGTATCATTGTGATGAATGCTGTTTGGTATGGAATCACTTCTGTGTTTGGACCTTTTTACCTGCCGGCCACTGATTTTGAGTCCCAAAAACAGGTGCATACTGTAATCCCCCATCACATTTACTAACTAAAAGCAAATAGAAATGTTTTGAAATTTCTATATGTTAGTACAGGGTTGTCCAAAATGTGGACCGAGGGCCATTTGTGGATCGAAGCTGAAAAACCAAAATTGCCGAAATGTATCTCTTACTGTATATGGATTTGGATTTGGAAGATTTCCATGCATCCTGTCATGTGTACAAATTGAGTTTTTTAGTTAGTTAAATCCATCAAATAGGTTTTAGTTTCCAGAATGTGGAGGGGGTCTGGTCCGATGGCCATGGATGACGTACTTGCTGTCCAGAGTCGGGACCAAGGATGGACCGCTCGTCCAGAGTCGGGACCCAGGGTGGACCGCTTGCCTGTGTATCAACTTGGGACATCCCTGCGCTGCTGATCCGCCTCCGCTTGGGATGCTTTCCTGCTGGCTCCGCTGTGAACGGGACTCTCGCTGCTGTGCTGGATCCGCTATGGACTGGACTCTTGCGGCTGTGTTAGATCCACTATGGATTGAACTTTCACAGCATCATGTTAGACCCGCTCGACATCCATTGCTTTCGTCCTCTCCAAGGTTCTCATAGTCATCATTGTCACCGACGTCCCACTGGGTGTGAGTTTTCCTTGCCCTTATGTGGGCCTACCGAGGATGTCGTAGTGGTTTGTGTTGTAGTTTGTGCAGCCATTTGAGACACTAGTGATTTAGGGCTATATAAGTAAACATTGATTGATTGATTGATTGATAATAATAGTATATAATAATACGTGGTCTGGTCGTGGGGGCAGCAGCTTAAGCAGGGAATCCCAGACTTCCCTCTCCCCAGCCACTTTATCCAGCTCCTCCCAGGGGATCCCGAGGCGTTCCCAGGCCAGCTTGGGAGAAATAGTCTCCCCGATGTGTCTTCGGTCTTTCCCGTTGCCTAAACACCTTAGAATACTGTGAAGTTCTTCTTACTTCTGGGTTCTTTGAGGACCAGCAATGCACATCAACCCTTTCGTTGGCAGAGTGACAACAACTTTTTATTTGATCTATTTAAAGTCTTTATGCTCTCCAGCAGTCTTGCTCTTCTTTCCATGTGCTTTCCAGCAGTTACTTTTGTCACTCCCTGCCTCCCTCACCATCTCTCCCGCTCATGGTCTCCGGCGCTGCTGATAAAGGAACAGGTGATTAGATAACTCATTCCAGCGGAGATATCTACTCACCTGTTGGCTGCTTCATGGCCGGCCCCTGCACACACCCCGCCCACAGGGAACACGTGGACCACGCCCCGCTCCACAAATACATATTACACTAATTTGCTTTGTTAGATACAGTATAACACACAGTTAAGATTGATTGATTGAGACTTTTATTAGTAGATTGCACAGTACAGTACATATTTCGTACAATTGACCACTAAATGGAAACACCCCAATAAGTTTTTCAACTTGTTTAAGTCGGGGTCCACGTTAATCAATTCATGGTACAGATATATACTCTCAGCATAATACAGTCATCACACAAGTTGATCATCCGAGTATAAACATTGAATTATTTACATTATTATCGTGGATTGTACAAGATGTGGATGTATTGCACACACAGTTTTTGTCACGCCTATGGTTCATGTTTTGTTTTGGTCATGTTCGGTTTAGTTTTTTGGACATTTAGTTATGTTTTGCATTTCCTTGTTTCTCTTGTTACCATTTTAACTAATTAGTTTTCATCCGTCATGTCTGATCATGAGTTTGTATGGCCATACTACCCTGAGCATCCCCGATCTTGTTTGTTCTCAAAGCTAAAGAGTGTCTGGCCTGGTTAGTACTTGGATGGGAGACTGTCTAGGAATACCAGGTGCTGTTTGACCTTTGGACTCTTTAAGTTCCTTTTTTTTTCACACCCTGTTTTGTCACCATGACGACCAATCAGTTCACCTGTTTTGTCTCACACCTGTTTGCACTTATCATGTTCATTATTTAAGCCACAGTTACCAGGTAGTCAGTCTGGCAACATCACCTCCTTCACGACCTCGATTATCTGCTTCATGCCTTGCTATGGTTTTCATTGTGTCCACGTACGTTTTTTTTATTCATGCCATAGAGCAAGTGTTTTGTTTCATGTTTGTAGTTTGCAGCCTTTATCCTAGTCTTTTGTTTCATAGCCCAGTTTTTTGTACTCCCGCCCTCGTGCGCGCTTTTGGTTTATTCTTTTTATGAGTAAATAAAATAAATATGTACCTACCATCACACCGTTTCCACTTCATTCGCTTCGCACCTCGGGAAAACAACCCAAGACCAAGTCCAAGTCTGACAGTTTTATGGATTGACCTCCATTGTGTCTTTATTTTACAAAATGTATCGAAGTGTTCTCCCGCGTCCTAATTTGTTTTGTATGTGGATTGCTTATGATGCCAGACAAGTGCATAAAGGAAGTTATGTAATTAACCGCGATTCCAGTTTTGTGTTCTATACCATAGTCCAGGACCCTGGTCCATATATTTACACCGCAAGCATCAATATCCATTGAGTGTGGTTCCTCCATTGGTAGTTTTCCATATTTGGGTGATGTTTGCCAGGCCGTATTAAAGTTATGTAGTTAACCGCGATCAAGTTTTGTGTTCTATACTATAGTTCAGGACCCTGGTCCCCATATTTACACAGCAAGCATCAATAGCCATTGAGTGTGATTCCTCCATTGGTAGGTTTCCATATTTGGGTTATGTTTGTCAGGCCGAATTTAAGTTATGTAGTTAACCGCGATCAAGTTTTGTGTTCTATACCATAGTACAGGACCCTGGTCCACATATTTACACAGCAACCATCAATAACCATTGAGTGCATACTTGCCAACCCTCTCGGATCTTCCGGGAGACTCAGGAAATTCAGCGCCTCTCCCGCAAACCTCCCGGGACAAATTTTCTCCTTAAAATCTTCTGAAATTCAGGCGGAGTTGGAGGCCACGCCGCCTCCAGCTCCATATGGACCTGAGTGAGGACAGCCTGTTTTCACGTCCGCTTTCCCACAATATGAACAGCGTGTCTGCCCAATGAGGTTATAACTGTAGAATGATCGAGGGGGAGTTCTTGGTTTCTTATGTGGGGTTATTGTTAGGCAGTTTCATTAACGTCCTCCCAGCGCGGTAACAACACACAACAACAGCAGGCACGTTTTTGTCTAGCGTAAAGCAGTTTTTCTGCTGTAAACAGCAATGTTGTGACATTCTTAAACAGGACAATACTGCCATCTACTGTACATGCATATGTGACAATAACATCTACGGCTTTTAGAGAGTGCAGTGAAGATCTTCCTCAGTAAGCAAAGATTGACCGGTTTTGGGCCATGCTAGGGAGAGATGGAAGATTCCAGACTCTAGTGCATTTGATGAAAGCACTTTTGTGCGTGCCACACAGCAATGCATCATCAGAGAGGGTGTTCAGCATAGTTAGAAAAATAGTGACAGTTAATAGAACAAGGATGGACAATTCAACCCTTAACTCAACAATGAGTAGATGAGTGTTATGTGTGTGTGTGTGTTTATGTGTAAGTAAATGAACACTGAAATTCAAGTATTTCTTATATATATATGAAATACTTGACTTGGTGAATTCTACCTCCTCTCCTCTTAACCACGCCCCCGACCAGGCCCAATTAAAGGTTTTGGCATCCCTAGTCCTACATCTTTTTTGGGCTTGGGAGGTCTTCCAGCATGTTTAACATTGCATTCATTCTTGTTGTCGTACCTTCTCCTCAATGGAGAGTCCCGCAATGACCTTAAAGCCGAACTCTCTCTCCTCCCCTTGTGCTGCAGACCAACCGAGCAGCAACGTTACCTCGGGGGACCCAGGCGAGAGTCTGCATGTTCCGTGTGACGATCAGCAACTGTTGGACTGCCAATCATCTGTCCTCTCGTGGCAACCAGCCTAGCCTGGCTCCCCGCTTTCGGAAGGGTGCTCGTCTCCAACTCGGAGAGCCTTTTCATGCTTAGAAAAGGACTGCTGGTTTTTCTTTAGCCCCGACACGCGACGGTGACATTTGAATGAGCTGAACAGTGTTTGTTGGGGTGAAATCTGCTGAGCTTTGTTTCCAGTTCAAGGGCAAAGAAATAAGCTCCTCGCTTCCGAAATTAGCAGCGATTAGTCACAGAAGAGGAATTTTCTGTCACAGCCAGGTCATGACTCCAGTTTTCTCCCCGGTTACTTGGTTTCGCCTCTTCTGCTGTGTTTCTACCTTATTCCCTCACTCTTGTCTGCATGTGTTCAGAAATATCTTACCAGCATTACACTTTTCTATCGACTGTGTTTAAACGTGTGAATGCTCAGGATATTCAATTGATTGCAACTGGACGGTTCAGTTCATCTTGTTTTGCCTTTCATCCGAGCAGGCTTCATCAGTTTTTGCTTATAGACTAGTTCAGATCTAGTCCCCAGCACTTAGTACCAGGACACAAACTATTTATCCTACCAAGAGGAAGGATCTGTGCCCACCAACAGAGTTATTCAAATGGAGTCCCCATTGTCAATAGAAATGTCGGCAGTTCGATATCATCGGCCGATAAATGCTTTAAAATGTAATATCGGAAATTATGGGTTTCAAAAAGTAAAATTTATGACTTTTTAAACAGATGCTGTACGGAGTCGTACACGGACGTAGGGAGAAGTAGAGAGCGCCAATAAACCTTAGTGGTGGTAGTAGTGGATTAGATTTATACTGCGCTTTTCTATTGTTAGATACTCAAAGCGCTCACAGTGAAGTGGGAACCCATCATTCATTCACACCTGGTGGTGGTAAGCTACATCAGTAGCCACAGCTGCCCTGGGGTAGACTGACAGAAGCGTGGCTGCCAGTTTGAGCCTACGGCCCCTCCGACCACCACCAATCATTCATTCATCATTCATTCACCAGTGTGAGTGGCACCGGGGGCACTCTTTGAAGTGTCCTGCCCAAGGACACAACGGCAGCAATTTGGATGTCAATAGGTGGGAAGCGAACCTGCAACACTCAGGTTTCTGGCACGGCCGCTCTACCCACTATGCCACGCCGCTCCATGCTTTAAAGGCACTGCCTTTGCGTGCCGGCCCAATCACATAATATCTACAGCTTTTCACACACACAAGTGAATGCAATGCATACTTGGTCAACAGCCATGCGGGTCACACTGAGGGTGGCCGTATAAACAACGTTAACGTTGTTACAAATAAGCGCCACACTGTGAACCCACACCAAACAAGAATGACAGAACACATTTTGGGAGAACATCTGCACCGTAACACAACATAAACACAACAGAAGAAATAGCCGGAACCCCTTGCAGCACTAACTCTTCGGAGATGCTACGCTCTATACCACCACCTCAACCCCGCCTACATCAACCTCTTCATGCTTGTCCCAAATTCCAAGCTGATGTTTTGAGGCATGTTAAAAAAAATAATGCACTTTGTGACTTCGTTAATAAATATGGCAGTGCCATGTTGGCATTTTTTTTACATAACTTGAGTTGATTTATTTTGAAAAACCTTGTTACATTGTTCAATGAATCCAGCGGGGCATCACAAGAAAATTAGGCATAATTATGTGTTAATTCCACGACTGTATATATCGGTATCGGTTGATATCGGAATCGGTAATTAAGAGTCGGACAATAACGTAATATCGGACATTGGCCAAAAAGCCATTATCGTACAGCTCTATTTGTTAACATTGCATTATTGTTATTCAGAAAGATCTGTGTTAAGGCCCCGTTTACACAAAGCCGGATACGGTTATCCAGGGTAAATCACACCTAACCTTATCCGTGTCCACACACAACAATGCCACTGTTTAAAATCCCCGTGCCCCTCCGTCTCCCGACCTTGTACACATGCGCGGATAATGCACAGGTCATAGTCAACTCCAGTGTTGCTTTGTGTGCAAGTTCTTAAACTTAACGTATCCGAACAATATCCAGTGTTGGGGTATTTCAATTAACTGGAATCCAGTGTGCTGTGGGGACCTATTGTAGTGAATCACACCTGAGCCATCATCTTTATTTGACATGTAAACAATGTGATCCATCCATCCATCCATTTTCTACCGCTTATTCCCTTTCGGGGTTGCGGGGGGCGCTGGCGCCTATCTCAGCTACAATCGGGCGGAAGGCAGGGTACACCCTGGACAAGTCGCCACCTCATCGCGTGATGAAGAACGTTTTACATCAATCAAACTAGGGATCTAGATATCTGGTCAGGACAATCCTCACTCTTTTGCCTTCACCTTCATTGTCCATTCCTTTTTGGTGACTTTGTATACTCTGGACCTAGACGTTGAGTTCACGACATACATGGCGGACAATAACTGATACAGTCTGCTTTGCCAGTTCAAAAACATTAGCCGTTTTCCGTAGTCTTCCCTCGGCGACCAGGTAATACAAAGCACATGCTACTTTTTTTATCAAATCCATGGGAGCTCGCATTCTCGTTGTCTCTCCTTCGACATGTAGACAAAGTTTTTCACTAAGTACAATCACAGCTAGTTCTGGACATTGGAAAGTTGTCTTACCGTCTGAGAAGTTGTGTATGCGAAATAGCTGCAATCACTTTCTCTTAACGTATTCATGTGTGACCTCCACTAGCGTCTGTAGCATGTTAGCATCGATTAGCTTGCAGTCATGCAGTGACCAAATATGTCTGATTAGCACTCCACACATGTCAATAACATCAACAAAACTCACCTTTGTGCATTCATGCACAACGTTAAAAGTTTGGTGGACAAGATAAGACAGAAAAAGAAATGGCATAAAACACGTACTCGAAAGTCAGAGAAAGTTGTACATGTAAACAAACTAGAGTGACTTCAAGGACCGCCAAAATAAGTAGGACAAAACGGCACTCGCCAAATATTCGAATCTGTGAAGCATGTTTGATACGAACAGCGTGCTTTATAACAATTAGGGAGGTTTGTGTCATGTTTGTCCTCCAACAGAAACCATATTAAAACAAAAAAATATGTTTTTTACCCCCTCATCTTTTTCCATTTTTCAAACAGTTTTGAAAAAGCTCCTGAGAGCCACTAGGGCGGCGCTAAAGAGCCGCATGACGCGGGTTGCCGACCCCCGCTCTACATGTGCAGACGCTAAAGGAAATCACACATGAATACTTTAAGGGAAAGCTATTGCAGCTATTTGGGATACAGCGCTTCTCAGACGGAAAGAAAACTTTCCAATGTTCAAGTCAGCTGTGATTCTGCTTACCGAAAAACTTTGTCCATTTGTCAAAGGAGAGACAACGAGAAAGGGGGCTCCCATGGATGTGATTAAAAAAAAAAGGTAGCGTGTGCTTTGAATTAACTGGCCGTCGAGGGGAAACTATGGAAAACAGCGACTGCTTTTGGACTGGCAAAGCAAACTGTATCAATTATTGTCTGCTATGTATGTCTTGGACTCAACATCTACGTCCAAAGTCTCCAAAAACAAATGGACAATAAAGGTGAAGGCAAAAGAGTGAGTATCTAGATCCCTAGATAGCCTTCTTTATCTTATTGTTTACTTTCATGTGTCCATTAAAGATTTGACTAATTTATGATGACTCAGGTGCGATTCACTACAATAGGGCTGGATTCCAGTTAATTGAAATACCACAACACTGGATATTGTTCAGATAAGTTAAATTTAAGAACCTGCACACAAAGCAACAAATAAGAAATAAATGCAGGTGAAAAAAAAAAGGTTTTCCCCTAAAGCAGTAAATTAACAAACAAAATTAAACAAAGAATATAGAACAAATAAAATAACAAGTAGTCTATATTGTATGGATTGAGTCAAGGTGTGTGTGTGTGTGTGTATGTGTGTATGTGCGTGTGAGAAAGTATAGGGCTACATCATAAGGTAGGAACAGATGCGGAACTTTGCAGATATTAAAATTAAAAAAAAAAACATCCAAACTCTGTATATAAATCTAAATTTCACCCATTTAGAACCACTACAATGCATGATGGGAAAAATGCAAAACAATTATCCATGTTCGGCGCATTTTAGCTGCTTAATATTTTTGATCGACAAAAACTTTGATGTCGTCACGGAAATAAACAAGGTAGGAATCAATCTTGCACATAATCTTAATACCCAAATATACATCCATAAAACTACTAAAGGCCTTAGTGGCCACATGCGTGGACAGCACCTTTTAGCTCTTATTTCCAAAATTGTGTACACTACTGAATTGGGGTCTTATGCCGACATATGGACATTTATACTGCTATCTGGTGGTGTCAGAAGAGTATAACATACAATGGAATTTTCAAAAAAATTGTAAAAATAAAAATGTGAATGTCACTTCACATGAAGTACACGTTTGTGTACTTATGGACTAAGTATATCATGTTGAAAGATGATTTTTAGTTTTTATTCTAATTCGCGCCCCCTGAGATTGGTAGGTTGTGAGTTCAAACCCCGGCAGAGTCACACCAGTGAAGTGAATTATATTTATATAGCAGTAGAAGCATTTAAGTCTCACCTTAAAACTCATTTGTATACTCTAGCCTTTAAATAGACTCCCTTTTTGGACCCTTTTCTTTTCTTTTTCTTCTATATCCCACTCTCCCTTGTGGAGGGGGTCCGCTCCGATCCGGTGGCCATGTACTGCTCGCCTGTGTATCGGCTGGGGACATCTCTGCGCTGCTGATCCGCCTCCGCTTGGGATGGTTTCCTGCTGGCTCCGCTGTGAACGGGACTCTCGCTGCTGTGTTGGATCCGCTTTGGACTGGACTCTCGCGACTGTGTTGAATCCATTGTGGATTGAACTTTCACAGTATCATGTTAGACCCGCTCGACATCCATTGCTTTCTTCCTCTCTAAGGTTCTCATAGTCATCATTGTCACCGACGTCCCACTGGGTCATTATTGTCACCGATGTCCCACTGGGTGTGAGTTTTCCTTGCCCTTATGTGGGCCTACCGAGGATGTCGTGGTGGTCTGTGCAGCCCTTTGAGACACTAGTGATTTAGGGCTATATAAGTAAACATTGATTGATTGATTGATTTTCTCTAATGACTCAAAGCTCTTTACATAGTGAAACCCAATATCTAAGCTACATTTAAACCACCAAAGACTATAAAAATGGGAGCCATTACCTTCCTGATTGGCACGCAGCATCAAAGGTTGGAATTGGGAGTTAAATCACCAAAAATTATTCCCGGGCGCGGCACCGCTGCTGCCCACTGCTCCCCTCACTTCCCAGGGGGTGATCAAGGAGATGGGTCAAATGCAGAGGACAAACTTCCCCGCACCTAGTGTGTGTGTGACAATCATTGGTACTTCAACTTTAACTTAACTTAATAAGCCCAAATAGCAAAGAAAAATAATTTTTAAAAGCATGTAAACAAGCAGCTTGGGCCTTAAAGGCCTACTGAAATGAGATTTTCTTATTTAAACTGGAATAGCAGGTCCATTCTATGTGTCATACTTGATCATTTCGCGATATTGCCATATTTTTGCTGAAAGGATTTAGTAGAGAACATCGACGATAAAGTTTGCAACTTTTGGTCGCTAATAGATAAGCCCTGCCTGTACCGGAACTATGTGCACGTGACGTCACGAGTTGCAGGGATCCACATATATTCACATTGTTTTAAATGGGAGCCACCATCAGTAAGAGCAATTCGGACCAAGAAGGCGTCAATTTCCCCATTAATTTGAGCGAGGATGAAACATTTGTGAATTAGGATACTGATAGCTAAGGAATAGAAAAAAAAAAAAAAGCGACGGCTCCGGGTGGCGGCAAAGTGAGCATTTCAGATGTAATTAGACACATTTACTAGGATAATTCTGGAAGATCCCTTATCCGCGTATTGTTTTAATAGTGTTTTAGTGAGATTTTAAAGATTGTAAAAGATTGTAAAGACATACCTCGAGGTCGGATAGCTGCGGTGAACACGAAGTGTCTCAGAGAGAAGCCGAGGAGCCAAGCTCACAGCTGCCGCTGCTGCAGGACGACGAATAATCCAATGATTTCTCCGGTAAGATATATATCACAATTTCCCCGTCCAAAAACATACTGGTTGACATAGAGAAAACATGTTCGCTTGACCGCTCCGCTTCACAACAAACAAACAGAGGCTGTGTCTCTATGCTAAAGACAACTGCAATCCACCGCTTTCCACCAACAGCATTGTTCTTTATAGTCTCCATTAATAAATGAACAAATTGCAAAAGATTCAGCAACACAGATGTCCAAAATACTGTGTAATTATGCGGTTAAAGCAGACTACTTAGCGCCGTAACTGGTGCTGAGCTAATATTTCCTGACAGTCAGTGAAGTCACGCGTACTACACGTCATCATTCCGTGACGTTTTCAACAAGAAACTCGCGGGAAATTTAAAATTGCAATTTAGTAAACTAAAAAGGCCGTATTGGCGTGCGTTGCAATGTTAATATTTCATCATTGATGTATAAACTATCAGACTGCGTGGTCGGTAGTAGTGGGTTTCAGTGGGCCTTTAAGAGGTTTCAATGTATATACATGCCCTCGACCAAATATTTTAGCCCAATGACCCAAGTCAAAAAGTTCGGAAACCCAATTTTCAAGTTTTATTTCATAAAATAATTTTTGTATGAATCGCAATTGATAAATGGCAATGGTGTATTACTGGTATATTTGGATTTTAAAAGCGCATCTATATACCTGTACATCAAAAAGAACCGAAAGCCATGTCACAAAACTGTATTAAGGACCGAACTGTAGATTTTGCGAACCATTCCACCTGTCATGTAAGCTTCTGTTTGTCCATTCACGTACACATGCGATGTACCTGTTAATACACGTGCACTGGTATCATGGACATACAGTAGGTCTGTCTGTTGACGAACAGTAGTGAATTATATTTATATAGCGCTTTTTCTCTAGTGACTCAAAGCATTTTACTTAGTGAAACCCAATATCTAAGTTACATTTAAACCAGTGTGGGTGGCACTGGGAGCAGGTGGGTAAAGTGTCTTGCCCAAGGACACAACGGCAGTGACTAGGATGGCACAAGCGGGAATCGAACCTGCAACCCTCAAGTTGCTGGCACGGCCGCTCTACCAACCGAGCTAAACCGGTTGAAACACAATGTTCATATTTTTTCCCTCCACTGGCTCTACTGCAAAGTTTCTCATTAAAAATATTCCCAGACGAGTGTGTTAGTGTAGAAAAAAAATATATGTTAAGGAAGTTAATGTGATTTTGGTGGAGCAGATTAAGAATGTCTCTCATGGTCACAGTCTAATATTAGTCCAATGCTAAGCCTCAATGTGCGTTTCTTTCGCGTTTAACCTCATAACGTCAAGAGAGCCATAGAGTCACTTTTGGCGTGGATGTTCTTTTTTACACTGGAGCCGCTCATTTAAATCTGAGTCGAAAAGTGAAAGGGTGAGGGGAGTAATATGTGGCAAGGGGGCAAACCTGGTGTGAGAAAGTTCAATGTGATGAACCACCGCCACCGATTAAAACTCTACTACTTGTGACGGTCTGTTTGGACGGATCGTCGAACAAGGTTACGGACGTGCGACTACTGGCTGTCAGCCCGAAGAAAATCCTCAGAGTAAACATGAGCGGTACTGATCCGCATTCTTTCAGATGACCTCCACGCCGCCGCTGCATTGCGCCAAGGGAATTCAAGCGCCCCCGATCATTGTGCTTTCTCTTCCTCGCTCAGACTCTCAGTCCCAATCCGATGGGGATTAGGCAACCAAATCAATTAGAAGTTGGAGCTAAAACCAAGTCTCTCGCAAACTTGTCCTCTCCGAACAAAAAGTTGCTTATGCACATAAGCTGTGCAGTGGGTGTCGAAGCTCTTTGTCAAACAGCATGCATTACTGAACCTAAATCAACCAAAACAGACAAAATGCAACCGTTTTTTTGTGTGGGAATTTTACAGTTTTGTCCGTATTTTCTCTTCTGAACCTCTATTTGGAGACATTGACCTACCTTTATGTTCACTAGAGCTTTCCAAAGAGAGCCAGTATAGCAGTTCTGAGGGCAAGATGAGTGCACTGCAGAGTCTTTCTTCTCCAAAGAATCACTTATCGCCCGGTCTTAGAAAGGCTTGACTGCTGGGGGAAGAAAGGTGAAGAAGTAGGAAAGGAATGCGGTTGAAGTAACTCTTCTCCTGGCCTATTTAGTGACATGGATACTTTTGAAAAATGAAAGTAGGGGTGGAACGGTTCACAAATAGCACAGTTCGTCTCTTAGTGTACATAATAGGTGTCAAAATGGGGCGGTGTAGCTCGGTTCCAGGTTCGATCCCTGGTCCCGCCATCCTAGTCGATACCGTTGTGTCCTTGGGCAAGACACTTTACCCACCTGCTCCCAGTGCCACCCACATTGGTTTACATGTACAAACCCCGTTTCCATGTAAGTGTGTAAGTTACCCATGCCTTGGGCACTAATGCACCCCCATACCATCACAGATGCTGGCTTTTGAACTTTGCGTCGATAACAGTCTGGATGGCTCGCTTCCCCTTTGGTCCGGATGACACGATGTAGAATATTTCCAAAAACAATTTAAAATGTGGACTCGTCAGACCACAGAACACTTTTCCACTTTGCATCAGTCCATCTTAGATGATCTCGGGCCCAGAGAAGCCGGCGGCGTTTCTGGATGTTGTTGATACATGGCTTTCACTTTGCATAGTAGAGCTTTAACTTGCACTTACAGATGTAGCGACAAACTGTATTTAATGAGAGTGGTTTTCTGAAGTGTTCCTGAGCCCTTGTGGTGATATCCTTAACAGATTGATGTCGGTTTTTGAAACAGTGCCGTCTGAGGGATCAAAGGTCACGGTCATTCAATGTTGGTTTCCGGCCATGTCGCTTACGTGGAGTGATTTTTCCAGATTCTCTGAACCTTTTGATGATATTATGGACCATAGATGTTGAAATCCCTAAATTTCTTGCAATTGCACTTTGAGAAACGTTGTTCTTAAACTGTTTGACTATTTGCTCACGCAGTTGTGGACAAAGGGGTGTATCTCGCCCCATCCTTTCTTGTGAAACTCTGAGCACCTTTTGGGAAGCTGTTTTTATACGCAATCATGGGACCCACCTTTTCCTAATTAGTCTGCACACCTGTGGGATGTTCCAAATGAGTGTTTGATGAGCATTCGTCAACTTTATCAGTATTTATTGCCACCTTTTCTAACTTCTTTGTCACATGTTGCTGGCATCAAATTCTAAAGTTCATGATTATTTGCACAAAGAAAAAAAGTTTATCAGTTTGAACATGAAATATGTTGTCTTTGTAGCATTTGCAAATCATTGTATTTTGTTTATATTTACATCCAACACAATTTCCCAACTCATATGCAAACGGGGTTTGCTACTTAGATATTGGTTTTTACTATGTAAAAACACTTTCAGTCACTAGAGAAAAGCGCTATATAAATATAATTCACTTCACACTTCACAAAATCTCAAGCAGGGAGACAATTGGAGAATGTACGTGCATCTGGCCCAGCAAATAAGAACCTTAATCTACTTTAAAGGGGAACATTATCACAATTTCAGAAGGGTTAAAACCAATAAAAATCAGTTTCCAGTGGCTTATTTTATTTTTTAAAGTTTTTTCAAAATTTTACCCATCCCGGAATATCCCTAAAAAAACCTTTAAAGTGCCTGATTTTCGCTATCTGTGAAGCCAATGTCCATTTTCCTGTGACGTCACATAGCGATGCCAATACAAACAAATGGTGGATAGCACAGCAAGATATAGCGACATTAGCTCGGATCCAGACTCTGATTTCAGCGGCTTAAGCGATTCAAAAGATTACGCATGTATTGAAATGGATGGTTGGAGTATGGAGGCAGATAGCGAAAACAAAATTGAAGAAGAAACTGAAGCTATTGAGCGAAAAGACGCTATTCGGCCATGTTTGCCTTTAGCATTGGCGGTAAAATGTGCAGACCAACGATCGGAAGTTTCGCATCTTGTGACACCGGATCAACTTAAATCAGTTGATTGGTAATTGTTTGTTTGGCATTAAATAGGGACGGTGTGGCGCAGTGGGAGAGTGGCCGTGCGCAACCCGAGGGTCACTGGTTCAAATCCCACCTAGAACCAACCTCGTCACGTCCGTTGTGTCCTGAGCAAGACACTTCACCCTTGCTAAGGTATCTCAAGCTCAGACTCGCCAACTCTTTTGGATTCTGCGGAAGTCTCCGAGATTTTGCCCTAATCCCGACTGAAGTTACAAACCTCCCAGATTCTGCTGCTTTTGTGTGCTAATAGAATATTTATATACAAAATATATAAAGCTTTTTTTCAAATTTTAAAAGCATGACAAGAGGGTGATTGATCAACAATAACTTTATGGATTACACGTGCAATCTAATGTGTGCTTTGAATGTTGGCCCCCTGGTGGACATTCTTGTATTTTTAGCACCCGAGAATACTATATATTCAAATAATCCACCATAGCTGTTCATCAGTTGGGGCTCCTACAAAAATTTTATTAAAAAAATAAATAAATGAAAATGACTATAACCCTTTAATTAGTGTAAACAAAACATGAATGAATAGCTCCAGCATAGACCAGCTACCGCTATGTGCTTGCACACCCATTTCTGACCGCCGTTTTCATATTTTACAATTTATCTCTTCACCGCTGTCATGACGGGGACTTTGGTGTGGTTTGTTTTCCCGTGGTGCAAAGGACTGGACTGGATACAACATGAAGGTAATGACATATTTTAATCTTAACTAAAAAAAAAGGAACAAATGAAAGGCGCTCACAGAGAAGGTACAAAAACGTGGCTATTAAAACTAAAACTTGCACTAAGGCAAAACTATGGACAACAAAAACGAAAACACTAACTGACAGAGAAACAACATGGATCATCGGCATGGATAACATGGGTGTGTGTAGGAGCTGATGTCGCCAGGCTGACTGCCTGGCAACTACAGGCTTCAATAGTTCTTTAGTGCTTGAAAACAGGCGTGTGAGCTCAAATGAATCAGGTGTGTGAGTCGTCAGGACAGGTAAACTGATTGGTAGGCATAGAAACAAAACAATGGAGTGAAAAAACAGGAACTAATGGAGTCTTGAAGTAATCTAACACAACTAAACAAAACATGATCACAAAGACATGACAACAGCTCGCCAAGTTTACAACATGAAAGCTTTCCTGCTTTTCTTAACTGTACGCACACTTATGATCAAAACTGCATGCTGCAATCAATTACTCTGATCTTCACATATTATTATTTTTCCATCTGTGTCTTCATTCTCCGTCTGACCCGTTTATTTCCCGTTTTGGTCCATCACCACGGTTACCTTATTAGTCCACCTGCTACACTCGGTCCCGCACACCTGCTTCAGTTAATCACCCTTCTATATAAGCCTGCCTTTTCTGTTCAGTCTTCCTCGGATCCTAATTTGCCCTCGTGCAACAGTGATGTCTTGTTTGTTCATGCTCTCTATCGCTAGCTCTCACGCTATGTTTATTTTATTCCTAGCTTTCACGCTAGTTGTGTTGTGTTCTCTTTTGTGCCTGTGTGCCAGTTTTATTTTCCTAGTGGTTTATCCTAGCTTTCACGCTGGCGTCTTTTGTTTGCCTTTTTCCTTAGCTCCTGTATTTTTGTTCTTAGCTTTTTATTACTTTAATAAATCCATTTGTATCTTACCTTGTTGTGTTCATCGCTTCGACGCATCCCTGGAAGAACTAATCCGGCATCACAATGCCACACAAGCCTCACACTGGACATATACTGTATGTGTAGCGGAGACTGGTAAACCTACTCCCTGACAACCTCGAGCAGGATTGGCTAATGGGTTGGTAGCTCGGTAGATACGTTTTGTCATGCCGGAGGACCTCAATGCGAGTAAACAGAATGACCCAGGTTCGAGTTACAGGTGGAACAGAAAAAGCAAGGACTCAACAAGGCGGTTTACAGTGGTGCCGTGACCCGGATTACAGTGAGGTTTAGGAGGGTGAGTGTATTGAGGTCAGGCTGTGTGGCTGGGCAATGTGTACGTTGGGAAACCCACCCCTGACAACCTCAAGAGCAGTGTTGGTCGCTTGGGATTTTAGCTCTGTAGGTAGCACAGTCATTTCTCATGCTGGAGGGTTTTGTGCGAGTAAACCGAAAACTCGGGGACTGAACCAATTGGGTCATGCACACATAAAACTGGATCTTAACACAAATAAAAAAACATTTGATCCAAACAACACACTGAATTTTCTTTACAAACCATTCCACCCATAACTGGCCAGCAGGTAAAAGACATTCAAACGTTAAAAACGTGTTGTTTTTGGAAACATGCTTTTTGACAACTTTTGATCAACGTCTGGTTGTGACGTTGATTTGACCATTGCATTTTTCTCATTTACCAACCAATATTCCACAACACAAATACAATGTTGAAACAACAGAATTTGACGACGTTTATTCAATTTTGGTTTCTGACGGTGATTTGACCATTGAAATCGGGTCATTTCCCGACAAAAATTCTACAACACAAATACGACGTTGAAACAAAATGCTTTTTGACAACGTTTATTCAATGTTGGGTTCTGACGTTAATTTGACCTTTGAAGTTTGGATTTTTCCCCCATCAAAAATCCTACAACACAAATACAACATTGAAACAACATGCTTATTGACATTGTTTAGTCAATGTCAGGTTGTGACGTTGATTTGACCATTGAAATTCGGTCATTTCCCAACCAGTAATCCCCAACACGAATACAACGTTGAAACAACATACTTTATGACGACGTTGAAAAAATGTCAGGTTTTGACGTTGATTTGACCATTGAAGTTTGGTTACTTCCCAACCAATAATCTACAACACAAATACAACCTTGAAACAACACGCTTTTTGGCGACGTTTAATCAATGTTGGGTTCTCACGTTGATTTGACCAATGAAATTTGTTCATTTGCCAAACAATATTCTACAACACAAATACATCGTTGAAACAACATGCATTTTGACGACGTTTATTCAATGTCAGGTGGTGACGTTGATTTGACCATTGAGATTTGGTAATTTCCCAAACAGTATTCCCTAACACATATACAACGTTGAAACATGCTTTTTGACTGTTTAATAGATGTCAGGTTATAATGTTGATTTGACCATTGAAATTTGGTCATTGCCCAACCAAAATTCCACAACACAAATACAACGTTAAAACTACATGTTTTTCGATGACGTTTAATCAATGTTGGGTTCTCACGTTGATTTGACCATTGAAATTTGGTCATTTCCCAACCAAAATTCTACAACACACATACAACGTTAAAACAACATGCTTTTTGATGACATTTAATCAATGTTGGATTCTGATGTTGATTTGACCATTGAAATTTGGTCATTTCCCAAACAATATTCTACAACACAAATACATCATTGAAACAACATGCATTTTGACGACGTTTTTTCAATGTCAGGTGGTTGTTGTGATCCGATATCCGGATCATACCATATTTCTTGTTTTGTTACATTTGTGTATTATAGTCTGCCAATGTTTGCATTAGTTCCTTTCTGTATCACATTCTTTTGTTTGGACTTCCTTATATCCTGTTTATTCTCTCACCATGTTAGCTTACTAGTTCACCTGCCCCTTGCTTTCTACGAACACTTGTTTCTCGTTATCACCTCCCTTATATGTATATTCTCGCTAGCTTACACGCTACGCCTTTGTTTTTTTCCTAGCTCTCATGCTAATGGTTTTGTTTTCCCTTTTTGTGCCTTCGTTCCAATGTTGGTGTATCTGTTCGTTTTTCCTAGCTTCCATGCTAGTGCCATTTGTTTGCCTTTCTGTTTAGCTCCAGTGTTTCTGTTTCCAGTCTGTTTTATTAGTTTAATAAATCTTTAATTTCTTACCTCACGCTGTGTTCTTGCCCGACGCATCACTGGAGGAACAAATTGGGCATCGCTATGCGGCACAAGTCTCACAGTGGTGACGTTGATTTGACCATTGAAATGTGGTCATTTCCCAACCAGTATTCCACGACACGAATACAACGTTGAAGCAACGTCGGGTTGTGACAATGATTTGAACATTGAAATTTGGTCATTTTCCAACCAAAAATCCACAACACAAATACAACGTTGAAACAACATGCTTTTTGACGACGTTTAATCAATGTTTAGTTCTGACCATGGTTTGACCATTGAAATTTGGTCATTTCCCAAACAAAATTCCGCGACACAAATACGTTGAAATAACATGATTTTTGGCGACGTTTAATCAATGTTGGGTTCTCACCTTGATTTGACCATTAAAATTTGGTCATTTCACAAACAATATTCTACAACACAAATACATCGTTGAAACCACATGCATTTTGACGAAGTTTATTCAATGTCGGGTTGTGACCTTGATTTGACCATTGAAATTTGGTAATTTCCCAACCAAAATTCTACAACACAAATACAACGTTGAAACAACAGGCTTCATGAGGACGTTTATTCAATGTTGGATTCTGACGTTGATTTGACCATTGAAATTTGGTCAATTTCCAACCAAAATTCTACAACACACATACAACCTTAAAACAACATGCTTTTAAATGACGTTTAATCAACGTTGGGTTCTCACGTTGATTTGACCATTGAAATTTTGAAATTTCCCAAACAATATTCTACAACACAAATATATCGTTGAAACAACATGCATTTTGACAAAGTTTAATCAATATTGGCTTCTCACATTGATTTGATTTGAAATTTGGTCATTTCGCAACTAGTATTCCCCAACACGAATACAACGTTGAAACATGCTAATGATGACGTTTAATCAATGTCGGGTTGTGACAATGATTTGACCAATGAAATTTGGTCATTTCCCAACCAAAATTCTACAACACAAATACAACGTTGAAACAAAAGGCTTTATGAGGGCGTTTATTCAATGTTGGGTTCTGACGTTGATTTGACCATTGAAATTTGGTCAATTTCCAACCAAAATTCTACAACACAAATACATCGTTGAAACAACATGCATTTTGACGACGTTTAATCAATGTTGGGTTCTCAGGTTGATTTGACCCTTGAAATTTGGTAATTTCCCAAACAATATTCCACAACACGAATACAATGTTGAAACATGCTTTTTCCATCCATCCATCCATTTTCTACCGCTTATTCCCTTTCGGGGTCGCGGGGGGCGCTGGCGCCTATCTCAGCTACAATCGGGCGGAAGGCGGGGTACACCCTGGACAAGTCGCCAGCTCATCGCAGGGAAACATGCTTTTTAATGACGTTTAATCAACGTCGAGTTGTGGCAATGATTTGACCATTGAAATTCGGTCATTTCCGAACCAAAATTCTGCAACACAAATACATCGCTGAAAGAAAAGGTTTTTAGATGACGTTTATTCAAAGTTGGGTTCTGACGTTGATATGATCATTAAAATATGGTCATTTTCCAACCAAAAATCCACAACACAAATACAACATGCTTTTTGACGACGTTTAATCAATGTTGAGTTCTAACATTGATTTGACCATTGAAATTTGGTCATGTCCCATCCAACAACGTTGATCCTAGGTTGGACATCAACGTTGTCTCAATGTACAAATACACCTATTTTGCAACATTGTTTCAATTTCAGTTTCAAAGGACATGTACGTATAATCACCGTTGTATCAATGTCTTGTGCCTGTCGGGTGGATCCGACAATATTTGCGATCATCAGGAAGAATAAATGCTATGTGTAGTCAATCAATAATAGTTGCAGTTATGCAATTAGTGATTCCTAACAACATGGGAAACGGTAAAACTGTAAAATAGATTGTTGGTGCTTTGCCAGTTTAATGTTTTTAAGAGTGAATAATCCACAGCACACTTCAAATATATTACCGTTATGGAAGTGGTGGGTATGAGGAGGAGGCTTTCCATTAGATAAAACAAAAGTGGTGGTAATGAATTACACATGCATGCATATGTTTCCCCAAGAGTCCTTCACGCATGAGTGGGAGATTTTAATCCGCTGCAAACAATGACTCCTGCAAAAGAGGCGATGGCGACGAGGGTGTAATGCTGTTGTGTCACACCTGAACCGCAGTTTGTGGCTTCACTTCTGCTTGCCCACCTGTTTGCAAGAGCAATCAATTGGTCGAGTCATTAGTCCAATGGAGGGTGAGAGTTGGTCGGAGGGGACCTTTCAGATCCAAATCAGCTGTTATGACTCACAAGTGCGCAGCTGATTCATAGGGCACAGCTTGATTTAGGGCTGGATTGGTGTGATTCGACAACAAATTAGCTGCACTCAAACCCAGATTTGCAAATATGCGCTTTTGACATTTACTAACGGCTAAAAACTGGGGGGTTGCGTATCGCCATGTGCTCTTTTTGCATACTGCACTCGTGGCAGATGTGTACTCGCCGGCATCCTAACATGCCGTACAATAAACTAACCTTCCCGCTGGCTTTGTTTTTCTATATTTGTATTTGTCTGCCTTGAGAGGAAACATTTGACCCATTGACAAGAAGGTTAGCTCTCCATAAAGTACACAGGAAGCCGAGTTTGGGAGTCCCCAGGGTGCAATACACTGAGTCCTAGAAAACCAAGGGGTAGCAATGTTTCTTCTGATCGATTCAGTAAATAAACTGAGAAAAAAATATCCATGCGTTTGTTTTTGTTGCTATTTTTCAGGAGCTGAACTCAAAAGATCACAAATTATATCCACAAAAACGTCTTTTTATCTCAGATGTTGTTGACAAATCCGTCTAAATTTGTGTTTGTGAGAACGTTGCCTAAATAAGAGGTTGTCAAACTCATGAACGACTATTTGTTGACAAGTGGGCCGAATTGGTGGAATCATGGCATGATAATTTAAAAATAACGTTAACTTCAGATTGTTTTTTTTTTGTTTTACTTTGACCAAAATAAAACAAGCTCTTTCTGAAAATGTACAAGTCACAAAAAAAATCCTCTTGACAAAACACTTCGTTAGTTGAAAATTCTGAAGAAAAAACTTATTGATGATCCGGGTTTTTCTTCTTCTATCCTGGGACGTCCTAGAAAACCAAGGGGTAGCAAGGTTTCTTCTGATATATTCTGTAAATAAACTGAGAAAAAAATATCCATGCTTTAGTTTTTGTTGCTATTTTTCAGTGAATAAACAGAAAAAAATATCCATGCTTTTGTTTTTTTTGCTATTTTTCATGAGCTGAACTCACAAGATCACAAATTATGTCCACAAAAACGTCTTTTTATCCCAGATGTTGTTGACAAATCTGTCTAAATTTGTGTTTGTGAGAATATTGCCTAAATCAGAGGTTGTCAAACTCATGAACGACTATTTGTTGCCGAGTGCGCCGAACTGGTGAAATCATGGCGTGATAATTTAAAAATAACGTTAACTTCAGATTGTTTTCTTTGTTTTACTTTGGCCAAAATGAAAAAAGCCCTTTCTGAAAATGTACAAATCACAAAAAGAATTTCTCTTGACAAAACCCTTCGTTAGTTGAAAATTCTGAAGGAAAAACTTATTGATGATCCGGGTTTTTATTCTTCTATCTTAAGACGTCCTAGAAAACCAAGGGGTAGCAATGTTTCTTCTAATCAATTCAGTAAATAAACTGAGAAAAAAATATCCATGCTTTAGTTTTTGTTCCTATTTTTTAGTAAATAAACTGAGAAAAAAATATCCATGCTTTTGTTTAGGTTGCTATTTTTCATGAGCTGAACTCAAAAGATCAAAAATGATGTCCACAAAAACGTCTTTTTATCTCAGATGGTGTTGAAAAATCTGTCTAAATTTGTGTTTGTGAGAACGTTGCCTAAATCAGAGGTTGTCAAACTCATGAACGACTATTTGTTGCCGACTGGGCCGAACTGGTGAAATCATGGCATGATCATTTAAAAATAACGATAACTTCAGATTGTTTTCTTTGTTTTACTTTGGCCAAAATAGAACAAGCCCTTTCTGAAAATGTACAAGTCACAAAAAAAATCCTCTTGACAAAACACTTCGTTAGTTGAAAATTCTGAAGAAAAAACTTATTGATGATCAGGGTTTTTCTTCTTCTATCCTGGGACGTCCTAGAAAACCAAGGGGTAGCAAGGTTTCTTCTGATATATTCTGTAAATAAACTGAGAAAAAAATATCCATGCTTTAGTTTTTGTTGCTATTTTTCAGTGAATAAACAGAAAAAAATATCCATGCTTTTGTTTTTTTTGCTATTTTTCATCAGCTGAACTCAAAAGATCACAAATTATGTCCACAAAACGTCTTTTTATCCCAGATGTTGTTGACAAATCTGTCTAAATTTGTGTTTGTGAGAATGTTGCCTAAATCAGAGGTTGTCAAACTCATGAACGACTATTTGTTGCCGAGTGCGCCGAACTGGTGAAATCATGGCGTGATAATTTAAAAATAACGTTAACTTCAGATTGTTTTCTTTGTTTTACTTTGGCCAAAATGAAAAAAGCCCTTTCTGAAAATGTACAAATCACAAAAAGAATTTCTCTTGACAAAACCCTTCGTTAGTTGAAAATTCTGAAGGAAAAACTTATTGATGATCCGGGTTTTTATTCTTCTATCTTAAGACGTCCTAGAAAACCAAGGGGTAGCAATGTTTCTTCTAATCAATTCAGTAAATAAACTGAGAAAAAAATATCCATGCTTTAGTTTTTGTTCCTATTTTTTAGTAAATAAACTGAGAAAAAAATATCCATGCTTTTTTTTTGTTGTTATTTTTCATGAGCTGAACTCAAAATATCACAAATTATGTCCACAAAAACAGCCTTTTATCTCAGATGTTGTTGACAAATCTGTCTAAATTTGTGTTTGTGAGAATGTTGCCTAAATAAGAGGTTGTCAAACTCATGAACGACTATTTGTTGCCGAGTGGGCCGAACTGGTGAAATCATGGTGTGATAATTTAAAAATAACGATAACTTCAGATTGTTTTCTTTGTTTTACTTTGGCCAAAATAGAACAAGCCCTTTCTGAAAATGTGCAAAATACAAAAAAAATCCTCTTGACAAAACATTTTGTCAGTTCAGAATTCTGAAGAAAAAACATAGTCTGTGATGATCAGTTTTTTTTTTCTCTTCTATCTTGGGACGCCTGGGATCCGTCCCTTAACCTCTTAAGGCCCAAGCTGTTTGTTTACATTTTTTTCTTCTTCTCTTTGCTATTTGGGTTTATTGGACCCTAATTACAATAAAAACTAAAAATCATCTTTTTTATGATGTACTTAGTCCATAAGTACACAAACGTGTACTTCATGTGTAGTAACATGCACATTTTTATTTTTAAATTCTATTGTATGTTATACTTTTCTTACACCACCAGACAGCAGTATAAGTGTCCATATGTCGGCATAAGACCCCAATTCAGTAGTGTACACTATTTTGGAAATAGGAGCTAAAAGGTGCTGTCCACGCATGTGGCCACTAAGGCCTTTAGAGGTTAAGGGTGTGTACTGTGATGATCCGCTGCTCAGGTCATGTTTTGTTTAGTTAAGTATTTCCTTAGTTCTTGATTTAGTTTGGTTTCAGCACCCTGGTTGGTTTCCTTGTTGCCATGGGTGCTGATTATTGTCACCTGCCTCTGATTAGTGGTCAGGACTTGGTCTCAGTGTATTTACAAAGCCGTCAAACAGCCTATTTGGGATTGAACAAAATAAATGATAAATATATAAAAACTGTTTTAGGTATCAAACACCTCATTTGCCAAGTCCGCATTTTAGTCCTGTGCTAACTCAACAAACCATAAGAAACGGCGGTAGAAACCCGTCAAGAGGGTTGAGTTACACTCTATGTTCACTCTTCCCATTTTTGACGGAGACATTTTGGGGCAAGCAGAAGAAGTAAAACAGCAGGTTTTACGTTTCATTTGGGTTCAGGGGGAGGAGTTGCAGCCACGGTTTACTTGAAAACCGTTTGCTTGGCCAACAGAATTACTGCTGCGACATCCAGTGGACACATGAAGAACAGCATTTACTTCCATTGAAAAAAATTCAGCTCATATCCATAGCAAAAATCTCGCGGGCCGGATAAATCCTCTACCAGTACTTGATCTGGCTCGCGGGCCGTACGTTTGACATCAATCAATCCCCCTTTCAGGTGTGCTAGTTACTGATTAGATAGCAGGTCAGCAGTTGTTTCTGAAAGATTGGAAAACATTTATTCAAAAAAGATCACAGTCACCCATTTACAGGTGAAAATGACAGGATTGGTCTCAATCTGCAATCAGCTAACTACTACCGAAAGGAATGAGCCTCGATCAATATTGTAAATTCCGGACTATAAGCCACAACTTTTTACCTACACTTAGAACTCTGCGAGGTATAAGACGCAGCGACTACTTTATGGATTTTCCTTCATTGACAACAATAATAAAAATATTTTTATAAAAAAAATACCAAAAACAAGCATAAACACTGACAGTGTGATATATCAATCAATCAATCAATGTTTATTTGTATAGCTCTAAATCATTATATAGCCTGTCTCTGACTTTTAGGCCGGTCCTGGCACACCCCGCCAAGCTGCAGGCCCGCAGGCCACACCCCCCCTCCACAGCCTTCAACAAATAACAGGTGTGAGAAACATTTTGGTGACAGAAGGTGACCAAAATGCCATTTGTGCTATTTGTTTACAACTTGAGTGGAATGCTTACGTGGGGGATTCCAACTTTTTTGGACTGGCAGTAGTCCATCCACAGCGATCCTTCTGCCACACAATACCTCAATGGCGTTGGCTTGGACAGTTAGGATTGCTCGTTACTGCTCAGTGGCCTTGTGGCTAGATTGTCCGCCCTGAGATCGGTAGGCCGTGATTTCAAACCCCAGCAGAGTCATACCAAAGACTATAAAAATGGGACCCATTTCCTCGCATCAATGGTTGCAATTAGGAGCTAAATCACCAGAATTATTCCTGAGCGCAGCCACTGCTACTGCTCACTGCTCCCCTCACCTCCCAGGGGCTGGAACAAGGAGATGAGTCAAATGCAGAGGGTAATTTCACCACACCTAGTGTGTGTGAATATCAGTGGTACTTTAACTTTAAGTTTTTACATTTTAACAATTATTTTTCTCACTACGATAGGGCGTAGCCATCCTTGCCCAGGCACACTCTACTAGTTTTTGGAGTATATATAATTGGGGTTTTGGCACCAACCGTTTGGACTTGATCCCACCAATCTAAGTCTATGAGCACGGACCGATGAAGCCTACTCGGATAAGCGGCAAAACGTCTTCCAAGACAAACCAAGTAGTCCAGTTGTGAACAATTGAACGACCTGGATGAATGAGAACCTTCATAGGTATGGTCAGTTTGAACAAATCAATCGAATATGCAGAAGTCCCAGAGGTGGAAAACACCTTCTAAAATCTGTCGCCTCAGGTTACTTTCAGTTTTCCTGTCGTGACGGTGTGTTCACGTACCATGTCTGATGAATATTACCTAAGTCTATCCTTTTGAATAAGTTGTCACACACAGTAGAATACATTAGTTTTTTCTTACAAGGATGTCGTTAGCTTTTACAGTTAGGATTGCTCGTTTTTATCCCAACAGTTGTTTTTCTCACTATGATTGGGCGTAACCATCCTTGCCCAGGCACACCCTTCTGGTTTTTGGAGTATAAATGTCAGGTACAAACACTAGATAGGTAGGTAAGTAGGTAGGTAGGTCTTTATTGTCATTGCAACAAGTACAACGAAACTGTGTTTTCAGCACAAACCTTTTCAAGATTAGACAAACAAACAGTGTACAGGGTTACAGAACAAGAACACTGATGGGTCGCCATAAGACGCCCCGTAAAAGATGGTAAAAGGGAAGGATGAGTAAAAAAATACAATCCAAACTGGGCTCCTAAGGGGGCTCAGTTCGGAGTGAGAAAAAACCTCCACAGGAAAGCACATATACATCTTACAACATACATCTCGAGATATCTAGCAACAGCGGGAAGGTAGTTCAAGGTCATGGTGGTAGGCCGCAGCTCTCAGGCGCTGACCATCCATTCATCACCCCTACGGGATTGCGTCGAGGGCGTTGGATTGGGGGACAGGAGGGTGTATGTGTGGCGTATATTTTTTTTGTGGATGTGTGTGTATAAGCCCATAGTGTGTCTCTGTTCCGCCCCCTTGATGTATTTGCCTTCGCTAGTCCAAAGTTCACAACAACAGGTGTGTGTCCATGAGAGACAAAAAAGGGAGTTTGTTGTGTCTTCCTGCAGTGATCTTCGGGAGCGTCTCGAAGCCAGGGAAAAAAATCCAACTTTAAATGATTTGTATGCGAGTGAAAATAAAATTTGCTTTTCACTCTAAAATGGTCTATGACTGGTCCTCAAAAACTGCGGGGTAGACAGTCCGATGTAATCCACAGTTCTTCCTGCATCCTCCAATCATTTGTGGCAGCTTTGGGGTACTTTGAAGACTGCCAGCAACTTCCAATTTGTAGACAAACCCAAGCAACGCTTACTCCAATCAGCAGATGTCCTGTTGTCATAATTCCCAATGGATGGATATCTTCACGTCCTCGACAGAAAAGGGTCGCCAGGCACGCGGCCCTCCTCCTTCTCCCAAGAGTCCGTCGTGTGTCCAGCAACAACCGCTTCGTCACGACAGCAGGTTCCCCCAAACCCAAGATCTTGTCAATTTTGTTGAGGCCAGTTACATAATTCCAAAGTTTAGATTTGGAGAGCAGTGCAAAAAGAGGCAACAAGAAAGTTAAGACAAGACAAAACAAAGAAGCAAGCAGGAGAGATAAGGGAGAGGAAAGGGGAGCGTCCACCCTCGTTGAGTACCAGAGAGAAAGAGACATCTGTTGAACAGACAAGAAGCAAGGAATAAAACAGAGACAGAATTCAATTTAGCTAATCGAGGAGAAATATCTGGGCTGTACTCTTTGTACAGTCTTCCACCACGCTCTGACGAAAGGTTGCATGCCTCTTCTTTTATTTGGACTTTCCCTAATTACATGGCAACAGCTATTTCTCAGGGAGGGGGGTTGTTGTAAACAGCTGTTGCACTAGGTCATAGACAGTTCAAAGAAAAGGTGCCTGGAGGGTGGCCAGGTACTGCTTCCTCTCCACTTTGTAGATCCTGGGTCAAGACAGAATCTACCGTGGATTACAATAGATCAAAGAAACCGACGCCTTCATGTCGCTTCCCATAATACACAGTGGAGTTTTGCAAGCCTTTGCCTGGGAACATTAAATACAGCGTTTTTCCTGTCTCTGCAAACTCATGGAAACACAAAGTTTTGTGATAACTTAGATACAATTATTCGGACAATAACTATTTGGGGTCTTGGCACCAACCGTTAGGACTTGATCCGACCAATTTAAGTCCATGAGCCTACTGGGATGAGCTGCGAACGTTTTCCAAGACAAACAAAGGAGTCCAATACCAACGATTAAACGCCCTGGATGAACGAGAACCTTCATAGGTATGGTCAGTTTGGACAAATCAATCAATTATGCAGAAGTCCCTGACGTGAAAAACACCTTCTAAATTATGTCGCCTCAGGTTTCTTTTAGTTTTCCTGTCGTGACGGTGTCTTCACCTACCATGTCCGATGAATATTATGTAAGTCTATCCTTTTGAACAGGTTGTCACACACAGTAGAATGCATTTTTTTCTCCTCTCCCAAGGATGTCTCTTTCTTTTATTGCTGCGAAGTCAGCAAATGTTACAAAGGGAGAAAGTTCACGGCACATAAGGCAGTGAATGGGAGGCCCCCCCGGGGGGAGCGTATGCACAGCAATGAAAAAAAAATAGCAAGACTACATTGCTTGTTCCCACTGCAGTCTCCGAGGCTCAGTCAGTCGATTCATCCTGGGCTGCTCTGTTCTCAAAGGCAGACGTCTGCCTCCATATTCATGACCTCTCGCGTGCAAGTCCAATGCTGTTTTAACCCGGAGACAAACCCTTCTGATCAGCCTGGTTCTTCACACGTTCCTTCGATCCTGCGGCGGGGGCTTCATTCCGTCACGGATGCTGCCGGTGTCGTCCTCCCCCTCCTCCTCCTCCTTCCTTGCTCTTGCAGCGTAGGAATCATCCGTCAAAGCAATGAGGAAATAATAGGTGCTCCCTCTCACTCGGCCCAAGTGACTGCTGTGTAGCCTCCGTTACGGCGGACATGAGCGATGGCGGCGGAGATGGAAGGCAGGTTGCCCGAATGAAGTCATCTGGGTGAGGCCGACCGAGGAAGCCTGGCAATACTTTTAGACTGGGAGCGGTGGGAATTAGGTCCTCTCTGATCCACTATCGTTCCTCAGCTTTCGTCCCCTCTTGTTCAATTCACAGCAGTGTTAATTTTGACAGAAAAATTTGATTTAGTTTTAGTCATAGTCTTTTGACTAAAATGTAATTTAGTTTTAGTCATAATTTAGTTATTTAAATTGTTTTAGTTTTAGTTGATGAAATATAAGATTATAGTCGATGAAAACTACAGTAGATTTAGTCGACTAAAGGGTAATATGTAAACTTTCCCTTCAATTTCTGAAAGTCAAAGCAAAACAGTGGAAAAATCACCGATAAAAGTCGTATTTTGATGAAAATCATGTCTCAAATTTAGTATTTCACGAGTAAGCCGTGTAATAAACGGGATAAAGTCGATTGAGTTGTTTATGTTGTGGAAAATGCTTACCTGTGTGTGGATTTCGGGGTGATTAGACGGTAAATGTCGCTTCAAGTTTGTTGTGTTTTTCCCCATAATCCTCGCGCTGCATTTCTTACACTGCGTCTTGTTATCTTTGACGTCAAATATAAAATTTCCCCATATGTCCTCTCTCCTCTTCCTCCCCGGCGTTGACATGTTGTCTTCAGTCTCAAACGCAAACTACGTTTACGTAACTTCCTTACCAAGTTTGGGTCTCTTCCCAACTCCTCCCGCCTTTTCCTAACGAAATGAGTTCCGATTGGATCTCGTCTCTGGCAGACATTTTCGTCTCGTTTTTATTCGTTGCCGAATATGTCAATACACCTCGTCATCGTCTTAGTCCACGTAAATTATTTTTTATTTAGTTATTGTCTCGTTATAGTCAGAAAAAAAAGGTCGTTGACTATAACTACGACGAAAATCTTTCGTCAACAAAATTAACACTGATTCACACTGGATGAAGTTCTGTAATTTTTTTTGGAGACTTTAGTCACACGGACTGGGGCTGCAAGCAACGACTGTTTTGATAGTCGACTATTAGTCAATTAACCGGATCATGGAGCGTATTAGGCATGTGGTAACTAACAAATGTAACCCGCCTGGCTCAGTCCGGACTCTCACCTGGGTTTTCCGTATCAATCAATCAATCAATGAGCCCTAAATCACTAGTATGAGATAATTACTGAGCTAAAACCCCATACCCAGCACTTCTCTTGAGGTTTACCAACGTACACGTGGCCCAGCAAATGTTACATTCGCCCCCACTAAACCTCACTCTTATTCGGGTTACCACTGTAACCCGCGTGGCTCAGTCCAGGCTTTTTCTGTTCCGCCTGGGACTCAAACCTGCGTGCTAGCTGCCGAGCTAAAAAGCCCGTGCTATCAGCCCAATACACAGCACTGCTCTTGAGGTCGACAGGGAGTGTGGTTACTGAGAACTCGGGACCTTCTCAAACAAACAACAAGTAGATTTGCGTGTACACGTTATTTAATGTTCTTTGCATGTCAAATGTAGTGATGTTTTTAATCCAGTAGATGGCAGATTACCATTATGCAGTGCAGTGTCAATCAATCAATCAATCAATCAATGTTTATTTATATAGCCCTAAATCACAAATGTCTCAAAGGACTGTACAAACCACTACGACTACGACATCCTCGGAAGAACCCACATAAGGGCAAGGAAAACTCACACCCAGTGGGACGCCAGTGACAATGATGACTATGAGAACCTTGGAGAGGACCTCAAATGTAGGCAACCTCCCCCCCTCTAGGGGACCGAAAGCAATGGATGTTGAGCGGGTCTAACATGATACTGTGAAAGTTCAATCCATAGTGGCTCCAACACAGCCGCGAGAGTTCAGTTCAAAGCGGATCCAAGACAGCAGCGAGAGTCCCGTCCACAGGAAACCATCCCAAGCGGAGTCGGATCAGCATCGTAGAGATGTCCCCAACCGATACATAGGCGAGCGCTCCATCCTGGGTCCAGACGAGCGGTCCATCCTGGGTCCCGACTCTGGACAGCCAGTACTTCATCCAGGGTCATCGGACCGGACCCCCTCCACAAGGGAGGGGGGGACAGAGGAGAAAAAGAAAAGAAGCGGCAGATCAACTGGTCTAAAAAGGATGTCTATTTAAAGGCTAGAGTATACAAATGAGTTTTAAAGTGAGACTTAAATGCTTCTACTGAGGTAGCATCTCGAACTGTTACCGGGAGGGCATTCCAGAGTACTGGAGCCCGAACGGAAAACGCTTTATAGCCCGCAGACTTTTTTTGGTCTTTAGGAATCACTAATACATATCATTTTCAAATGTTCTTGTAATCGGAAAATATTTTCAGAATATTAGTGTATACTTATGTACACTTATATACTGAGAATATTTAAATTTTCCTGAGGGAACTCTCCTGAAGGAATAAATAAAGTACTATTTTGTTACGTTTGGAATGCATTGTGGATGCGCGAGGTGTCACCCCAAGATGCAGTTGGACCAGACAGGCAGGAATTGCAGGTAGGAGCTTGGTTTATATAAAAATGATAAAAGAACACTGACAAAAAGGCAAAAGAAAGCGCGTGCTAACGCACGGTAAGCTAATGCTAAACTTAGCATGCAGTCAAAAAAAGTCCCAGAATAGCGTGGCGAACGCACGGAAGCTAAGGAGCAACTTAGCAAAGTACAAGAGATAAAGAAACGCCAACGTGACAGTTGCTTACCGCAAACAAACCATCCAGAATGAACTAAGGTAGCAGGCAGGTTTAAATACTCACGTAAACAATTACCAACAGGTGTGCGTGGAAACAAGAGCAGGTGGGACAAATCAGAAACCATGGAGATAAGATAGATAAGGAAGTACACAAACTAAGAATCGGAAGAGTCAAACAATAAACACAAAAGATTCAAAACCCAAAACTATATATGATTCGGGAGGCGGATCATAACACTATCTATCTGTATATGTATATGAATAGGAAAACATAATGAACTTTTTGGAGCAACAGTGTCCATACATTTGTTGAGTGTGACACACACTCATTGAGGCATCATTTGCCCATCACTAAATAATAGTGTGTGGCTAAATATGTACATCTGGACTGTAAAATGACTAGGGATGGGTACAGTTCACATTTGAACTCATACGGTACCACTTCTCGGTACTTGAGAATCGATACCGGTACTCAACGGTAAAAATTTTCAGTACTTTTTATGACTATTAATGTTTGTTTTTTTTGTAGATAAAACCTTATTATTTATTGCGACATTTCAAAATGAGCTGAATATGATAGCTGCTGTCCAGTTGTCATATAGTATCATTTGCAGGTGTGAAACTAAGTTTCAAATAACACATTGGATGGCAGTAATGTAAAAACTTATGGTCGTTGGTTTTCTTGTCCTTGTTACGGCCTAAAAAGTGTTAATACTGTAAGTATTGTACTTATTATGCGCCCTCTGTTTGATTGTAACGCGCGTCTCGGTTGTGGTTTGCAATAGCAAATTTGGACGTCAATCAATCAATGTTTGTTTATATAGCCCTAAATCACAAGTGTCTCAAAGGGCTGCACAAGCCACACGTGTTGAAATTGCCATGTAAAATCACTGGTGCTTATCAGTAGCATGTCTGTAACAAAGCGTTGATTATGACAACTGCTTTCCAGATGTTATATCAAGGACAAGACGTTAGACGGCAGTAGTGTACACTTTATGGTGTCTTTGTTTAGTTTTTAGTTGCGCCCTACAAAGTGTTGATACTGCAAGCATTGTATGTATTATTTACTAACTTTTTAAATTGTAATGTGCATTTAGGTTTGGATGTAGTTGGATTTTACATCAATTAGTGCCCGGTAAATCTAATGGGATTCGGTCGGTGCCATTAAAAGTACCGATTCAGGACACAACGCTAAAAATGGTTAATGTACGTCAAAAGTACAGCAGAAGTCAAACTCCTAAAAAGTTTTTCTTTCAGTTTTTCTTGCACGCATTAATTGTCACATTATTAATCACTTTGAATGACAGAATTGATTTCACTTTCAATGGCTAATCGCTCTTCCCGGCGTGGTCCATTTTTTAAAAACGAGCGCAAAAACTGAAGAGATGGGTCCGCGTGATTAACGATTGCCGGTCGAATTCGGGCGAGAAAGAAAGTAATTGTACAGTACGCACGCCCCCCTGGGCAAACAAAAGAAACGCGTCATGCTTTGCAGAAGTCTTTTATCACTTTTGTGTTCGGTGGCAGCTTTTGTTTCGCCCACTCTCGCCGCGCCGAAGACCGAAAAAAAAAAAGAGGTCTTTGTGTCGCCCCTTCCGTGTTAAATACATTGTCGCTCGCCCACGCGTACGTGTGTGTGCGTGTCACACCATATGTCTTTCTCCCAAACCTCCAAGGAAGGTGAAACAGGAGTCACTTTGGAAGTTGCTGAATAACTATGGGTAATATCGGCCCTAGTGTGTGAATGTGAGTGTGAATATTGGCCCTGCGATGAGGTGGCGACTTGTCCAGGGTGTACTCCGCCTTCCGACCGATTCCCAAAAGGGAATAAGCGGTAGGAACTGTGCACACCTCGTACGTATTTGTGGGTTAACTTATTTGTGACACACGTGTTTCCCTTTACAGTGCATTCTGATTAGTGAAAAACTGCTAGTAGGAGGCGGCTAACAATGCAACTAACTTTTATATACTGTAAGTACAGTGAGGCAAAAAGTATTTAGTCAGCCACCGATTGTGCAAGTTTTCCCACTTAAGATGATGACAGAGGTCTGTAATTTTCATCATAGGTACACTTCAAATGTGAGAGACGGAATGTGAAAAAAACAACAGGAATTCACATTGTAGGAATTTTAAAGACTTTATGGTGGAAAATAAGTATTTGGTCAACCATTTAAAAGTCTCACTGATGGAAGGAGGTTTCACGATACATGGCCCCATTCATTCTTTCCTTAACATGGATCAATCGTCCTGTCCCCTTAACAGAAAAACAGCCCCAAAGCATGATGTTTCCACCCCCATGCTTCACAGTAGGTATGGTGTTCTTGGGATGCAACTCAGTATTCTTCTTCCTCCAAACCAGATGGGTTGAGTTTATACCAAAAAGTTCTATTTTGGTTTCATCCGACCACATGACATTCTCCCAATCCTCTGCTGTATCATCCATGTATCCATTTCGGTATAAACTCAACTCGTCGTGTTTGGAGGAAGAAGAATACTGAGTTGCATCCCAAGAACACCAGACCTACTGTGCAGCATGGGGGTGGAAACATCATGCTTTGGGGCTGTTTTTCTGCGAAGGAGACAGGACAATTGATCCGTGTTAAGGAAAGAATGAATGGGGCCATGTATCTTGAGATTTTGAGCCAAAACCTCCTTCCATCAGTGAGAGCATTGAATGGTTGAACAAAAACTTATTTTCCACCATAAATTCTTTAAAATTCCTACAATGTGAATTCCTGTTTTTTTTGTTTTTTTTTTTCACATTCTGTCTCTCACAGTTGAAGTGTACCTATGATGAAAATTACAGACCTCTGTCATCATTTTAAGTGGGAGAACTTGCACATTCGGTGGCTGACTAAATACTTTTTTGCCCCACTGTATATATGTAATGAGGTAACAAGCACATTCATAATGTTATATTTCCGTGTTTTGCTCATTTTATGCTTGTGTCAACAACAAAAAAAGAGAGGACATTTTTTTGTGTTGGCTTGCAACAAACGTGAGAGCCTTGGAACGTTAGCGTGTAGCGATAATGCTAAGCAATTTCAAGTTGAGAACATGAAACAGTGATTTAAAGTGTCTGCTGTCACTGAGTTGCTGACTGATGGGAAGGTTGTATCTTTCAGCACTCTGCTAAATTCAGAGTGATCCTCACTCCTCAGCCATGTTGTCAAGTTGTGTGCTGCATTTCATTTGTTGAGAGCCATAAAGTGTCAAGTTGGCAGTGTGGGGATTTTCAGTCGATCCACTTCCTGTCTTGGTCCCGCACACTTCTACTATACATTTGAGGGATCTTATTATTATTATTATCCTTTTTCTTTTTCTTAGTTTTTTCTTTCTCTTTCTTTTTCTTCTTGTTTTTTTTCTTATCTTTCTAATCCTTCCTTTTCTCCCATTTCTTCTTTCTTATTCACCCCTTTCTTCTTCTCGTTCTACTTCTTTTAATTTCATTCTTTTTATTGTTACCCTTTTTATTCTCCTCCTCTTTATAATTTTACCTTTGTTTTTTTCTCCTACTACTATTTCTACTTCTTTCTTTTTCTTATTTGTCTCCTTTTTTTTATTATTTTTCTCATTCTCTTTCTTTTTCTTATTTTCGTCCGTCATATCCCTTTCCCTCTTGTTTTTTCATTCTACTTCTTCTCTTTCCCCTTTCTCCTCCTCCTTATTCTCCCCTTTCTTCTCATTCGCCTTCATTTTCCATCTATCCAAACAATTTATACAGTCCCTTTTTCATTTGTAATCTCCTCTTCCTTCTTTCTAATTCTCCCCCTACTTTTTCTACTTCTTTTTCATTTTTTTTCTTATATATTTTTCTCCTTATTCCTCTTTCTTCTTTTCCTTCTTCTCCTCCTCCTCCTCTGTCTTATTTTCCTTTTTCTCTTTTTTCTTATTTTTGGCCTTCATCACCTTGTATTTTTCCTCTCCTTTTGTCCCATTTCTTCTCCTCTAACTTCTACTTTTTCATTTTATCTTTCTTATGGACAATGGATGTCCGCTAACTTTTTGCAACTCAACGCCAAAAAAACGGAAATGCTGTTTATCGGTCCTGCTAGACACCGACCTGTATTTAATAATACAACTGTAACATTTGACAACCAAACAATTAAACCACGCAACACGGTATAAAATCTGGGTATTATCTTCGACCCAACTCTCTCCTTTGAGTCACACATTAAAAGTGTTACTAAAACGGGCTTCTTTCATCTCCGTAATATCGCTAAAATTTGCTCCATTCTGTCCACTAAAGACGCCGAGATCATTATCCATGCGTTTGTTACGTCTCGCCTCGATTACTGTAACGTATTATTTTCGGATCTCCCCATGTCTAGCATTAAAAGATTACAGTTGGTACAAAATGCGGCTGCTAGACTTTTGACAAGAACAAGAAAGTTTGATCACATTACGCCTGTACTGGCTCACCTGCACTGGCTTCCTGTGCACTTAAGATGTGACTTTAAGGTTTTACTACTTACGTATAAAATACTACACGGTCTAGCTCCATCCTATCTTGCTGATTGTATTGTACCATATGTCCCGGCAAGAAATCTGCGTTCAAAGGACTCCGGCTTATTAGTGATTCCCAAAGCCCAAAAAAAGTCTGCGGGCTATAGAGCGTTTTCCGTTCGGGCTCCAGTACTCTGGAATGCCCTCCCGGTAACAGTTCGAGATGCTACCTCAGTAGAAGCATTTAAGTCTCACCTTAAACTCATTTGTATACTCTAGCCTTTAAATAGACTCCCTTTTTAGACCAGTTGATCTGCCATTTCTTTTCTTTTTCTCCTGTGTCCCACTCTCCCTTGTGGAGGGGGTCCGGTCCGATCTGGTGGCCATTTACTTCTTGCCTGTGTATCGGCTGGGGACATCTCTGCGCTGCTGTTCCACCCCCGCTTGGGATGGTTTCCTGCTGGCTCCACTGTGAGTGGGACTCTCGCTGCTGTGTTGGATCCGCTTTGGACTGGACTCTCGCGACTGTGTTGGATCCATTGTGGATTGAACTTTCACAGTATCATGTTAGACCCGCTCGACATCCATTGCTTTCGTCCTCTCCAAGGTTCTCATAGTCATCATTGTCACCGACGTCCCACTGGGTGTGAGTTTTCCTTGCCCTTATGTGGGCCTACCAAGGATGTGGTAGTGGTTTGTGTTGTGGTTTGTGCAGCCCTTTAAGACACTAGTGATTAGGGCTATATGAGTAAACATTGATTGATTGATTATTTTTCGACTTTTTATTCTCCTCCTTTCTCATGTTACCTTTGTTTTCTCCTCCTACATTTTATACTTGTTCTTTTTTTTTTGTCTTTCTTCGTCTTCTTCTTCTCCTTCTTTTTCCTTATTTCTTTTTTGTCTTTCTTCTTCTTTTTCCTTATTTCTTTTTTCTTATTTCTTCTTCTTCATCTCATTCTACCTCTCATTTTTTTCAATCTCCTCCTTTCCCCCCTTTTCTTCTCTTTGTAATTGTCAATCAATCAATCAATCAATGTTTACTTATATAGCCCTAAATCACTAGTGTCTCAAAGGGCTGCACAAACCACAACACAAACCACTACGACATCCTCGGTAGGCCCACATAAGGGCAAGGAAAACTCACACCCAGTGGGACGTCGGTGACAATGATGACTATGAGAACCTTGGAGAGGACGAAAACAATGGATGTCGATCGGGTCTAACATGATACTGTGAAAGTTCAATCCATATTGGATCCAACACAGTCGCGAGAGTCCAGTCCAAAGCGGATCCAACACAGCAGCGGGAGTCCCGTTCACAGCGGAGCCAGCAGGAAACCATCCCAAGCGGAGGCGGATCAGCAGCGCAGAGATGTCCCCAGCCGATACACAGGCAAGCAGTACATGGCCACCGGATCGGACCGGACCCCCTCCACAAGGGAGAGTGGGACATAGAAGAAAAAGAAAAGAAACGGCAGATCAACTGGTCTAAAAAGGGAGTCTATTTAAAGGCTAGAGTATACAAATGAGTCTATTTAAAGGCTAGAGTATACAAATGAGTTTTAAGGTGAGACTTAAATGCTTCTACTGAGGTGGCATCTCGAACTGTTACCGGGAGGGCATTCCAGAGTACTGGAGCCCGAATGGAAAACGCTCTATAGCCCGCAGACTTTTTTTGGGCTTTGGGAATCACTAATAAGCCGGAGTCCTTTGAACGCAGATTTCTTGCCGGGACATATGGTACAATACAATCGGCAAGATAGGATGGAGCTAGACCGTGTAGTATTTTATACGTAAGTAGTAAAACCTTAAAGTCACATCTTAAGTGCACAGGAAGCCAGTGCAGGTGAGCCAGTACAGGCGTAATGTGATCAAACTTTCTTGTTCTTGTCAAAAGTCTAGCAGCCGCATTTTGTACCAACTGTAATCTTTTAATGCTAGACATTGGGAGACAACCCCTTTTCTTTTCCTCTATCTACTTTTTCCATTGTATTTTTAAAATTATTTTTCTCCTCCTTTTTCATTCTTCCTTTTGTTCTCCTCCTCCTACTTTTTCTACATCTTTTTTATCTTTTAGTTTCTTATTTTTTTATTTTCCTTCTTCCCTTTCCTTCTTTTCCTTCTTCTTCTACTCAGACTTCTTTTTTCTATTTGTCTAATTTTTCTATATTCATCTCCTTTTCCTTTTTCTCCTTATTTTCTCTTTTTTTCCTCATTACTATTACTCCGTCTACTTCTACTTTTTCATTCATTTTTTTTCTTTTTCTTTTTTCTTTTCCTCCTACTACCTCTATTTTCCCTTTTGCCTTATTTTTCTTTTAATCATTTTCTACCTTTGTCTCCTTTTTTTTCTTTCTTTTTTCCCCCTTCGTTATCTTCTTCTTCCAGCGGTTCACAGCCAACGTTATTAGCAGCTCAGCAAGTAGCCGGACACTCGCCAGCAGTCGGAGAAGCAGAGTGCGCGAGGCGATATGTCACTACGCCAGGAAAAGTAGTTCCTCTGTGTTACCTCTTTAAACAACAAGGTCATTACAATTTGGTCAATACTGCAGGTCACAAAATGTTATTAGAGAGTTATTGTCGCTTTTTAAATGTTTTTTAATCCTTTTTTACCACCATTATTAGCTGCCTCGGACTAGCACTTGTTCACTGTTTAGAAGCCACAGTAGTAAGTGTTTTTTGTCTCAAAGTGGGATTTTAGGCAAGGTTCCAAAAAATAGTGCAGTTTTCCTTTCCCGTGTTGTCGAGGATGAGGTGTACATGAAACATGTTTGTTTGCATGCGTTTAAGACTGTGGAGCTGCAATGCATCCGGTCCACATCAATTATTTGTGAGAGGAAACTGTATGCCGAACTCACCGGGTCTCAGACTATGCGTGTGTGTGTGTGTGTGTGTGTGTGTGTGTGTGTGTGTGTGTGTGTGTGTGTGTGTGTGTGTGTGCTTGTGTGTGTTTGGGTATGTGTTCATTCCATCTTTCCTACCTTCCTTCCTTCCTTTCCTTCATCACGCAACCATCTGGCTGGAGTCTCACACACTTAGGTATCACACAGTTGGTCCAGCCAGGTGGCAGAGTATGCGAGTGACCAGGTGGCATTAGTGCCTCGCCAAGACCTTTTGGCTGTCTGGATCTGAGCCATCAAACGTGCCGTCACTAATATCTCATTGACTTTTATGAAGCTTTTTATTTACCGACACAGTCACCTTGGCCACTTGGCCACGTCTGTGAGGTGCTACCTTGTTTTTCTTCAAGACGATCAGCTGCAGGGCTGGACTTTTGGCCTCGGATGAAGAGTGTTGTCATTTATTCATCGGTTTGCTTTGAACGTCCACCTCTTGGTACATGATCATTTATTCCTTTTTAAGTCGCACAGTGTGGGGTATTCTCATATTGCTGCAGTAAAGAGCAAATGATTGGCAAGGCCACAGAAATGCAGCGGTCTGGTTTTGAAGCAACATCGAGTTGACCTAAGTTGGAAGACAAAAAAAATCATCCTTCCTGGGTTTGAATCTGACTAAGACAAATTTGGTGTTGTTAGGTTTGTCGTAAGTATTGAAACTCAAATTAAAAATTTAAAGCATTTCAGCATCGTCTCTACCAAATTGCGACGCTTGGGTCGCACAATATTTAGACTTAGACTTTGCCTTGGACTTAGACAAACTTCAGTGATCCACAAGGGAAATTGTTCCACACAGTTGCTCGGTTACAAATGATGGGAAAGTTGCAAAGGAAAAGGCAGGTATAAAATAGACTAAAAACAATGTAAAATATAACATATACCGTATTTCCTTGAATTGCCGCCGGGGCGCTAATTAATTTAAAACCTCTTCTCACTCCTGCGCTTACCCAAGGCATGTGGTAAAAGTAAGCATGCGCTAACTATTTTAAAACCTCTTCTCACTCCGGCACTTACCAAAGGCATGAAGTAAACATTTGAGTGTTATGTAAGGATACCATCATGAAAAGCACATTTAATACAAAAAATTGTATTATGGTCCTTCCTTTACTTATAAATGAATTCCATGCCAGCTCCTACTGATCAAACCCATCGATAACTTGTTTATAGAAGTCTTCCTTAACTTTCTTCAGTTTTAAAAGTCCCTCTGCCTCGATTGAGAGATCTTCTATTATTACCTCCTGCTTCGATTGAAAGTCCAGTTTAGAAAACTGCTATCAGACCGCTGCTATCAGTTACCTCGGCTCCTCAAGTGCTTCCGACGACAGAATTACCCTCGTAAAACTTCCCCTCCCGTTCTGCTCCATTGAGAGCAGAGCCCGTGCATATAATATATATATATATACAAACCCCGTTTCCATATGAGTTGGGAAATTGTGTTAGATGTAAACATAAACTGAATACAATGATATACAAATCATTTTCAACCCATATTCAGTTGAATATGCTACAAAGACAACATATTTGATGTTCAAACTGATAAACATTTTTTTCTTTCCAAATAATCATCAACTTTAGAATTTGATGCCAGCAACACATGACAAAGAAGTTGGGAAAGTTGCCAATAAATATCAATAAAATTGAGGAATGCTCATCAAACACTTATATGGAACATCCGATAGGTGTACAGGCTAATTAGGAACAGGTGGGTGCCATGATTGGGTATAAAAACAGCTTCCATGAAATGCTGACTAATTTACAAACAAGGATGGGGCGAAGTTCACCACTTTGTAAGCAAATTGTTGAACAGTTTTAGAACAACATTTCTCAACGAGCTAGTGCAAGGAATTTAGGGATTTTACCATTTACAGTCCGTAAAATCATCAAAAGGTTCAGAGAATCTGGAGAAATCACTGCACGTAAGCAATGATATTACGGACCTTTGATCCCTCAGGCGGTACTACATCAAAAACTGACATCAGTATGTAAAGGATATCACCACATGGGCTCAGGAACACTTCATAAAACCACTGTCAGTAACTATAGTTGGTAGCTACATCTGTAAGTGCAAGTTAAAACTCTACTATACAAAACCAAACCCATTTGTCAACAACACCCTGAAACGACGCCGGCTTTGCTGGGCCCAAGGTCATCTAAGATGGACTGATGCAAAGTGGAAAAGTGTTCTATGGTCTGATGAGTCCACGGTTCAATTTTAATTTGGAAACAGAGGACGTGGTGTCCTCCGGAACAAAGAGGAAAATAACCATTCGGCTTGTTATAGGCGCAAAGTTCAAAAGCCAGCATCTGTGATGATAGGGGGGTGTATTAGTGCCCAAGGCATGGGTAAGGCACCATTAATGCTGAAAGGTACATACAGCTTTTGGAGCAACATATGTTAACATCCAAGCAACGTTATCAGCAAGACAATGCCAAGCCACGTGTTACAAACGCGTGGCTTCGTAGTAAAAGAGTGCGGGTACTTTCCTGGGCCGCCTGCAGTCCAGACCTGTCTCCCATCGAAAATGTGTGGCGTATTATGAGGCGTAAAATACGACAGCGGAGACCCTGGACTGTTGAACGACTGAAGCTATACATAAAACAAGAATGGGAAAGGATTCCACTTTCAAAGCTTCAACAATTAGTTTCCTCAGTTCCCAAACGTTTATTGAGTGTTGTTAAAAGAAAAGATGATGTAACACAGTGGTGAACATGCCCTTTCCCAACTACTTTGGCACGTGTTGCAGCCATGAAATTCTAAGTTAATTATTATTTGCAAAAAAAAAAAAATAAAGTTTATGAGTTTGAACATCAAATATCTTGTCTTTGTAGTGCATTCAACTGAATATGGGTTGAAAAGTATTTACAAATCATTGTATTAGGTTTATATTTTCATCTAACGCAATTTTCCAACTCATATGGAAACGGAGTTTGTATACATATATATTTGTGTCTATCATTATGTATATATACATATATACATATATGTATATGGATGTATATATCTATATTTGTAAATAAATTCAAGTTAAAAAATACCATATATATATATACATATATATATATATATATATATATATATATATATATATATATATATATATATATATATATATATATATATATTAGTATTTTTACCTTTGACCACAGCATCAGTTGCTATGTAGAGTGGCGCTTTCCACCATTTCCAGCAGACTGCAATGCAAACTTTTCAAAACCCCTCTTCCTATCACGCGAGATCCACCCAGGAATGGCGCCGTACGAACCCCTTTCCCTACTGGGGTGCCTTGGTGAGACAGAAAGGAGAAGAAAAGCAGTCTCTCTCAGCGTGTGTCCAGTGATCGATGCGCTCTTGTTATTGCACCAGCTTCTCCTGCAATCCTCTATTCAAGCTTCAAGGTAGGAAAAAAAAAATAAAAGAAGAAAAGGAACAAAAAAAAAAAAAAAACAGAACCCCTGCCCTGCAGTGCAGCGTGTTCTGTCTTCTTGTCCCTCGCTCAGATGTTGTAGGTGTTAGCGCTGCGTCAACATAACCCAGCCTGACAGGTGCTTCTCCTCATTATTCAAATAGGTTCTCACCGCGCCGAGAAGGAGCCGCATATAAGTTGCTTTTAGCGCCTATCTTATAGGCATGCTCCTCTTACTGTGGGCGACACTGCCATGACATTTACAATCAAATATCACCCCCCCAATGTTGTGATGTAAATATCATATCCATCCTGCTTAGAACTCCTCGCACGCAGCCGCTCCCAAACATTGGGAGATAAACGACGGCGGTTATAGGCGGCCTGCTTTGAGGACCCAAACTGGCCAAATTGAGTTGTGATCGATGCCCGTTGATGGTGTCATCACTTCAACAC
>NC_084634.1:21146196-21156886 GCF_033978795.1 Nerophis ophidion
GCGGCCCCCGAGTCACAAAGTTTGGGGACCACTGGTCGACAGTAACTTCCGGAACATTCTAAATTATATTACTCAAATGAGTGTGAAATCACTCTTTAATATAGCAGGTGAAGTGGATTTTTTTTTTTTTTTTTTCATTTAAATTGGATAAGGCGCTTATAGTCTGCCTCCGTATTCGTTTGGCAAATATTCACCTTTAATTTTGGAATATTCTCATTTTTTTTTTGCATTGAGGTAAAAACGGGCAATGAAGCGAACTCTCTTGCGAGAAATAAGCCCCCGATGACAACATGGCCTCCCCCCAGCCATGGCTTTTTCGGCCAGGAGGCAGCGTTGCCTGAAGGATGGCTTTAAGCTCCACCCCCTAGTTACTGTAGTTGTGCATGCGACACAGTTACCGGAGCTACACAAAAAAATGCAACAAAAAACGTACATGAATTTTATTTATTTTTTACTTGGGGGTTGTTCTTGCAGGCATTGCAGCATGTCATGCACTGTCGTGACTATTCTGTAACACCCCCGATCAAATCTATCCTGAGCTGAGAGAGGCGCTTTTGGCCACCAACCACCGCCGACACATTCCTTCCATTCCTCAGGCTGTGTGTGTGTGTGTGTGTGTGTGTGTGCGTTTGTCAAAGTGACATATGGGGACATTTTTATGAAATTTCACCTTACATATGAGGACCTGTTGAAATATGGGGACATTTTCCATGTCCCCATATTTCCCGCAATGCTATCGTGTTCTAGACCCTCCCAGCATGTTCCCAGACCAAAAATCTCTGAAGTCTTCATTTGTCAAATTTTCAGAAAAAGTGTGTGAAAGTGTGTTTAATTTTTTTGCTCACCTTCGATTTTGCCCTTAGTGGCCATCTTTGCTATTATGACACACACACACACACTTGTCCTCATATGTCATATGTCCTCATATGTCATGTGGGTCAGAAACTCACACACTCCAACATTTTGAAAAACATCTAATCATTACAGCAATAAACATACTCTTGAATTCTGAATCAAATAACAACACATTTTCAACTGATCTGATGATCTCATCCTTTTTAGTGTTAGTTTTATCTATTAATTTGGTTTATCTGGAGAGGATTTGGGCTAGACAATTAGTAATAAAGGGATTATGGTGATGATTTAATTTGTTTGATTCAGTATTTTACTGTATTGGACTTTTTGCTATTCTGTTGACTAAAATACAATGCCGCACAATAATTGCTTTAAATGTGCCTGAAATGTAGGTTTTTGCATTAAAAAAAACAACCTTCAACCTTGATTGAGACAAAGGCAATAATTCAAATGCAATTCAAACTACACACAGTATTTAATATTTTCAAATGGTTACAATAGCACATTATTTGGGTATTTTTATCTTTGGGGCAAATTTAGGATTAATATGGGGATTGTTTTTGGAGGTATTCACTTTACATGGTGTTCAAGATGGTTACTTCCGCCCACTCTGAAGAGTCTCGGCGTCTGATTGGTCCAATTTTCAGTTAGGCGCCGCCTGATTGGCCGCTGGACGATGTCTGCTCCTAACAGAGGGCTAAATCACTAGTTAACTATTTTCATCATGGAAGTTATACAGCTCATGTATCACACTTAATATTGAATACATATATAAAAAGGGTTTTCCAAAAGGACCATTTATAATCGAAATACACAACTTCACACACGATTTTGAGCACAACAGAGCGCTCAGTGAACATCACTTCCGGGACCTGCATCACCAGAGGGGGACATCTATCTTGGCCACAAACCATCTTTGACAGTCTTCAGCAGCATGGTTGAATCAGGTGAGCATAAAATGGAGTTTAACGTAATTAAATAGACCAATGTTTTTTAACATAGGAAAATAGTTCATTATAATCAACAGTTAAATGTTGTTGTTATTAATTGCAATCAGATTTGATTTTATGAGGTTAAATTAAGCATTTCAGTTCTGGGCCAAGGCCAAGGCATTTAACATTTTTTTTTTTTAAAGTTGCATGGAAGATTATAAGTAGCAGTGATTGTCACACACAAGGTGTGGTGAAATTATTCTCTGCATTTGACCCATCACCCTTGATCACTATGCTAGTAAACCTTTTCTTAATTTTAAACAAGACAGACTAAAGTTCTTCAAATTGTTTATACTTTTTCTCAAATACAAATATTTCAAGCTGATAAGCACTGTGGAGTTGGCATGTTACTGATATTGTTACATTAGTTCTTTGTTTGAGAAGCTTCATGTCTGCACTGATCCTAAATTTAACAGTTTTTGAAGGGTTTGGTTCTTTGTTTTATTTCTGTGTCACTGACTTTTTTCATTTTTATGTGTGGATTTGTTAGGCGCATCAACACATGAAATAGACATCGTACCCAAAAGAAGAGCGAGACGTAATCCTGAGGCTGAAGCCACCGAGTATATTTGATCTGGATGTGACAAGTCTTGTTTTAAGGCCCAGTGGATCAATGATTGGAAAGGTATGTCTTGTTATGTATCATATCAATGGTAACTGTATCAACATCTCATTTGGATCATTTCCTTACAGTCTAATAGAGGTTGTATTATATGGCTTTAATTAGAAGTGTTTGGAATAACAGCGTTCCACGTCCCAAGAGCTAGCTTCTGTAGCCGAGGATCGGACCGCCAAGTGCCCTGCCTTCGGCTGCCGCCCAGTTCACAATGCACCTGACCTCTATGGCCCCTCGGAGTCTTGTTCACGAGTGGGGGAAGAGTGGATCGTGAGATCGACAGGCGGATCGGTGTGGCGTCTTCGGTAATGCGGACGTTGTATCGTTGTGGTGAAGAAGGAGCTGAGCCGGAAGGCAAAGCTCTCAATTTACCGGTCGATCTACGTTCCCATCCTCACCTATGGTCATGAGCTTTGGGTCATGACCGAAAGGATAAGATCACGGGTACAAGCGGCCGGAATGAGTTTCCTCCGCCGTGTAGGGGTGCTCTCCCTTAGAGATAGGGTGAGAAGCTCTGCCATCCGGGAGGAACTCAAAGTAAAGCCGCTGCTCCTCCACATCGAGAGGAGCCAGATGAGGTGGTTCGGGCATCTGGTCAGGATGCCACCCGAACGCCTCCCTAGGGAGGTGTTTAGGGCACGTCCAACCGGTAGGAGGCCACGGGGAAGACCCAGGACACGTTGGGAAGACTATGTCTCCCGGCTGGCCTGGGAACGCCTCGGGATCCCCCGGGAAGAGCTAGACGAAGTGGCTGGGGAGAGGGAAGTCTGGGCTTCCCTGCTTAGGCTGCTGCCACCGCGACCCCACCTCGGAAAAGCGGAAGATGATGGATGGATGGATGGATGGTATAACAGCGGTATATGAAAACGATGTTACTAATGCTGTTACTTTTACCGGTAACGAGTAAGCTAATAACTTTTATGTACGCTACAACGCTGTTACCATGCGTTTTATGTAATGTGGCATGCTACTTTTGATGTGATTGTATGTCAACAAGACAGCGTTAGAAGCACAGAAGGGTTAGTGCAGGTAATATCTTTTTACTAATGAAAGCAACCCCCGGAAGTAATTACGAACACGATATCAAATAGAAAGAGGCCTCATCCACACACGAACAAAAACATTCAACAGAACTATCTTAACTGCCACTGCTAAGCTAAAAAATACAGCTGAACTATTCTGCGATGTCTGGGCGCTGAAGTCCCACGTCACTTGGCAAAAGGCACAGCTTTTTAAAGGCACACACACACTCTGCTCTCATGAAATGTCTCTCAACTGCATATGCTAGATATTTAAAACTTTTCTTTTTCAAGTAACACATTAATTACAAAACCCGTTTCCATATGAGTTGGGAAATTGTGTTAGATGTAAATCCAAACGGAATAATTTTTTTTTACAAATAATAATTAACTTAGAAATTCATGGCTGCAATACGTGCCAAAGTAGTTGGGAAAGGGCATGTTCACCACTGTGTTACATCACCTTTTCTTTCAACAACACTCAATAACCGTTTGGGAACTGAGGAAACTAATTGTTGAAGCTTGGAAGGTGGAATTCTTTCCCATTCTTGTTTTATGTAGAGCTTCAGTCTCCTCCGTCGTATTTTACGCTTCATAATGCACCACACATTTTTGATAGGACTGCAGGCCGGCCAGGAAAGTACCTGCACTCTTTTTTTATGAAGCTGAACACGTGCTGAATGTGGCTTGGCATTGTCTTGCTGAAATAAGCAGGGGCGTACATGAAAAAGTCGGCGCTTAAATGGCAGCAAATGTTGTTCCAAACAGATGGGTAACTTACAGATGTGTAAGTTACCCATGCCTTGGGCACTAATGCACCCCCATACCATCACAGATGCTGGCTTTTGAACTTTGCGTCGATAACATTCTGGATGGTTCGCTTCCCCTTTGGTCCGGATGAAACGGTGTCCAATATTTCCAAAAATAATTTGAAATGTGGGCTCGTTAGACCACAGAACACCTTTCCACTTTGCATCAGCCCATCTTAGATGATCTCGGGCCCAGAGAAGCCGGCGGCGTTTCTGGATGTTGATAATTGGCTTTCGCTTTGCATAATAGAGCTTTAACTTGCACTTACAGATATAGCAACACACTGTATTTAGTGACAGTGGTTTTCTGAAGTGTTCCTGAACTCATGTGGTGATATCCTTTAGAGATTGATGTCGGTTTTTGATACAGTGCCGTCTGAGGGATCGAAGGTCACAGTTATTCAATGTTGGTTTCCAGACATGCCGCTTACGTGGAGTGATTTCTCCAGATTCTCTGAACCTTTTGATGATATTATGGAGCGTAGATGTTGAAATCCCTAAATTTCTTGCAATTGCACTTTGAGAAACGTTGTTCTTAAACTGTTTGACTATTTGCTCACGCAGTTGTGGACAAAGGGGTGTACCTCGCCCCATCCTTTCCTGTGAAAGACTGAGCATTTTTTGGGAAGCTGTTTTTATAGCCAATCATGGCACCCACCTGTTCCAAATTAGTCTTCACACCTGTGGGATGTCCCAAATAAGTGTTTGATGAGCATTTCTTAACTTTATCAGTATTTATTGCCACCTTTCCCAACTTGTTTGTTGCGTGTTGCTGGCATCAATTTCTAAAGTTAATGATTATTTGCACCAAAAAAATGTTTATCAGTTTGAACATCAAATATCAATCAATCAATCAATGTTTACTTATATAGCCCTAAATCACTAGTGTCTCAAAGGGCTGCACAAACCACTACGACATCCTCGGTAGGCCCACATAAGGGCAAGGAAAACTCACACCCAGTGGGACGTCGGTGACAATGATGACTATGAGAACCTTAGAGAGGAGGAAAGCAATGGATGTCGAGCGGGTCTAACATGATACTGTGAAAGTTCAATCCACAATGGATCCAACACAGTCGCAAGAGTCTAGTCCAAAGCGGATCCAACACAGCAGCGAGAGTCCCGTTCACAGCGGAGCCAGCAGGAAACCATCCCAAGCGGAGGCGGATCAGCATCGCAGAGATGTCCCCAGCCGATACACAGGCAAACATATGTTGTCTTTGTAGCATATTCAACTGAATATGGGTTGAAAATGATTTGCAAATCATTGTATTCTGTTTATATTTACATCTAACACAATTTCCCAACTCATATGGAAACGGGGTTTGTACTTAATTTAATAATTATTTACATTTATGAAAGAGTAATTCTTTTTGTAATAGAATTTTTAGTCACGTAACGACTATTATTATTGCTTTTTAAAACAGATATTCCAAACATTGTTAATTGATAAACTGTTTTATCAGGATATGGTGTATTTGCTCTTGCATCAATTTAAAAAGGTTCTTTTGTGGTCGAGTACCGAGGGAAGTTCATCTCAAGACATGAGCGGGACAAGAGACAGAAACCCTCTATAAATATCTTTACTATTTATCTGGCATTATATGCTCATAATGTTAACAACAAAAAGTGCTGATAATGTTATAATTAATAAGTTCTAACATTATTTTTATGTGTTTTGTTGCAGACCCCAACTGTTGATGTTCTATCTCAACATTCTCCAGATTCATGTGACCGATAAACCGACTTCATCCCTCCAACAGGTTATTACTTGACTATTTTACTATCCATCCATCCATCCATTTTCTACTACCTGTCCCTTTTTTGGGTTGGCGGGGTGTGCTTGAGCCTATCTGAGCTGCATTCGGGCGGAAGGCGGAGTACACCCTGGACAAGTCGCCACCTCATTACACGGCCAACACAAATAGACAACATTTACACTCACATTCACACACTAGGGCCAATTTAGTGTTGCCAATCAACCTATCCCCAGGTGCATGTCTTTGGAGGTAAGATGAAGCCGGAGTACCCGGAGGGAACCCACGCAGTCACGGGGAGAACATGCAAACCCCACACAGAAAGATCACGAGCCCAGGATTTAACTCAGGACTACTCAGGACCTTCGATTTGTGACGCACATGCACTTACCCCTGTTCCACCGTGCTGCCCTATATCTGCTAAAAACTTGACACAACCTATACTTCAAAAGACATTTAGTCCTTTTAACCTCTCACAGATCAGTTTATATGACAACATTTTTTAAGCTTACATCCATGTTAGTCTGTGGAATTTACAACTCATGTTTAGCAAAACAGGAGATGTTACAGGTCAGCAACATGAATTCTATATGTGATCACTTGTCATGTACTCATATTGTTTGAACTAAAAAAGACTTCAGTGTGTTTCATATAAGGTCCTCATATTTTTCTGAACCACATTAGTGTGTGTTACAATGTTTAATTCAAAGCTTTAAAATGAGTGTTTCAATCCAGGTCCTCATATTTTCTGAACCACATTTTAGTGAATGTTACCTTCTTAAATAATAGTCTAAGAGCTAAAACGCTATAATAATCTTTACTGTTTATGTAGAATTATATGCTCAGAATATTATCAACCAAAAGTGGTTGTTAATGTTATAATTAATTAGTTCTGACATTATATTTTTGTGTTTTGTTGCAGACACCAACTGTTGGGGTTCTATCTCAACATTCTCCAGATTCAGATGTGAGCGATAAACCGACTTCATCCCTCCAACAGGTTATTACAAGTCTATTTTTACTATATCTGCTCTAAATGTGACCCAACCTATATTTTGAAAGACATTTATTAATTTTAATCTCTCACAGATCAGTTTATATGACAACATTTTCGTAAGAGTACATCCATGTTAGTCAGTAAGGAGTTTGGAACTCATGTTTAGCAAAACAGGAGATGTTACAAGTCAACAACATACATTCTACATGTGACCCCTCGTCATGTCCTTATATTGTTTGAACCAAGAAAGACTTAGGTGTGTTTCATATAAGGTCCTCATATTTTCTAAACCAGATTAGTGTGTGTTACAATGTTAATGTCCAAGCTTTAAAATGTGTGTCTCAATTCAGGTCCTCATATTTTCTGAACCAGATTTTAGTGTGTTTTATATTCTTAATTAATTGTCTAAGAGCTGAAACTCTGTAATAATCTCTACTATTTATCTGGCATTGTATGCTCAGAGTTTTATCCACAAAAAGTGCTGATAATGTTATAATTAATTAGTTCTGACATTATATTTTTGTGTTTTGTTGCAGAAACCAACTGTTGAGGTTCCATCTCAACATTCTCCAGATTCAGATGTGAGCCATTAACTGACTTCATCCCTCCAACAGGTTATTACATGTCTATTTTTACTATATCTGCTCTAAATTTGACCCAACCTATATTTTGAAAGACATTTATTTATTTTAATCTCTCACAGATCAGTTTATATGACAACTTTTTCGCAAGGGTACATCCATGTTAGTCAGTAGAAAGTTTAGAACTCATGTTTAGCAAAACAGGAGATGTTACAAGTCAACAACATAAATTCTACATGTGAGCACTCGTCATGTCCTTATATTGTTTGAAGCAAGAAAGACTTAGGTGTGTTTCATATAAGGTCCTCATATTTTCTGAACCAGAAAATGTGTGTTACAATGTTAATGTCAAAGCTTTAAAATGAGTGTCTCAATTCAGGTCCTCATATTTTCTGAACCAGATTTTTGTGTGTGTTACATTCTTAATGAATTGTCTAAGAGCTGAAACTCTGTAATAATCTTTACCCTTTATCTGGCATTGTATGCTCAGATTTTTATCAACAAAAAGTTGTGAGAATGTTATAATTAATTAGTTATGACATTATATTTTTGTGTTTTGTTGCAGAAACCAACTGTTGAGGTTCTATCTCAACATTCTCTAGATTCAGATGACAGCCATAAACCGACTTCATCCCTCCAACAGGTTATTACATGTCTATTTTTACTATATCTGCTCTAAATTTGACCCAACCTATATTTTGAAAGACATTTATTAATTTTAATCTCTCACAGATCAGTTTATATGACAACATTTTCGTAAGGGTACATCCATGTTAGTCAGTAGGGAGTTTGGAACTCATGTTTAGCAAAACAGGAGATGTTACAAGTCAACAACATAAATTCTACATGTGAGCACTCGTCATGTCCTCATATTGTTTCAACCAAGAAAGTGTGTTTCATATAAGGTCCTCATATTTTCTGAACCAGATTAGTGTGTGTTAAAATGTTAATGTCAAAGCTTTAAAATGAGTGTTTCAATTCAGAAAATGCAGTGCCTCTTGTTTACAGCCGGTTTTTGCAGCGCTGTTTTCATTGATCAAAGTATTTTTTCGGTGGTCGTGTTTTTGGTACATAACTTGTAAATAGTGCGCAAATAATAGGCTGTATTTATACAAATACATTCAAACCCCGTTTCCATATGAGTTGGGAAATTGTGTTAGATGTACATATAAACAGGATACAATGATTTGCAAATAATTTTCAACCCCAATTCTGTTGAATATGCTACAAAGACAACATATTTGATGTTAAAACTGCTAAACATTTTTTTTGCAAAGAATTTAGGGATTTTACCATCTACGGTCCGTAAAATTATCAAAAGGTTCAGAGAATCTGGAGAAATCACTGCACGTAAGCGATGTACTGCATTAAAAACCGACATCAGTGTGTAAAAGATATCACCACATGGGCTCAGAAATACTTCAGAAAACCACTGTCAGTTACTACAGTTGGTCGCTACATCTGTAAATGCAAGTTAAAACTCTACTATGCAAAGCAAATGCCATTTATCAACAACACAGAGGAACGCCGCGGGCTTCGCTGGGCCCGAGCTCATCTAGGATGGACTGATGCAAAGTGGAAAAGTGTTCTGTGGTCTGACGAGTCCACATTTCAAATTATATATGGAAATTGTGGACGTGGTGTTCTCCGGAACAAAGAGGAAAATAACCATCCGGCGCAAAGTTCAAAAGCCAGCATGTGTGATGGTATGGGGGTGTATTAGTGCCCAAAGCATGGGTAACTTACACATCTGAGAAGGCACCATTAATGCTGAATGGTCCATACAGGTTTTGGAGCAACATATGTTGTCATCCAAGCAACATTATCATGGACGCCCCTGCTTATTTCAGCAAAACAATGCCAAGCCACGTGTTACAACAGCGTGTCTTCGTAGTAAAAGAGTGCGGGTACTTTCCTGGCCCGCCTGCAGTCCAGACATGTCTCCCATCGAAAATGTGTAGCGCATTATGAAGCGTAAAACACGACAACTTAAGCTTTACATCAAGCAAGAATGGTAAAGAATTCCACTTTCAAAGCTTCAACAATTAGTTTCCTCAGTTCCCAAACGTTTATTGAGTGTTGTTAAAAGAAAATGTGATGTAACACAGTGGTGAACATGCCCTTTCCCAACTACTTTGGCACGTGTTGCAGCCATGAAATTCAAAGTTAATTATTATTTGCAAAAAAAAAAAAGTTTGAGTTTGAACATCAAATATGTTGTCTTTGTAATGCTTTCAATTGAATATGGGTTGAAAAGGATTTGCAAATCATTGTATTCAGTTTATATTTACATCTAACACAATTTCCCAACTTTTATGGAAACGGGGTTTGTATATATATTAGTGCTGGGCAATGATTAAAATTTTTAATCGAAGTTAATCGCACTATTTCTCTTATTAATCGCGATTAACTGCATTGTATACGCAAAGCCCAATAATGAATTCAAAAGTAGTGTGTAGTGCACCTTTATTGGAATATTCTCCCACATGAACAAAAGCGCCAAAACATTTGTTGTGCAAACACAATTTAAATCAGTCCTTGTTAAACAGTAGCAGTTAAATAGCAAATTTTATGAAAATCAACTCAAAAAATGTAAATACAAACATTTAAGCTTATTGCCACTGCCAGGGTATTTAAGTTATCTTGTTTGTTATGGAAAATAAATATAATCTACATACAAATCTCTGAGCCACAATCATAACATCTGAACAGGCAATTTCTGAGGTAACAGCAGAAACATTTTTTTTTTATCAGGGATCTTATGTTTAAAAAACTTATATTATAGGTAGTGCGCTGTTTTAGGGAATTTTTGATCAAATTATCCGTAGTAGCAATATTAATAATGTTGTGTTTATTCTGCGTAGTGGACTTAAAATAATTATGACCATATCTGTTTGCTTGGTGCTTTTATAAACTGAACGCATATACATGGTACTATAGTTTAATGTTATGAGCCAGGGGAAAAAAGAACTACCCTACCCAGCATGCAACAGGAGTGACGAGCATGCGCGGTAGCCCGGGATAGGTTGTGTCGCCATGACGGCATCTTGTATGTTGTGATATG
>NC_084634.1:21156906-21164406 GCF_033978795.1 Nerophis ophidion
GGAGATTGTAATAGAGATCCAACTGGATTCATGAACTTAATTCTCAACATTTCTTCACAAAAATTATGGAACATGTCCACAAAAAATCTTGCTGTCAACACTGAATATTGCATTATTGCATTTATTTTCACAGTTTATGAACTTAAATTCATATTTTGTTGAAGTATTATTCAATAAATATATTTATAAAGGTTTTTTGAATTGTTGCTTTTTTTTTTAGAATATTTTTTAAAAATGTCACGTACCCCTTGGCATACCTTCAAGTACCCCCGGGGGTACACGTACCCCCATTTGAGAACCACTGAGATAGATAGTACTTTATCTATTCTTTGAGGAGAGTTCCTTCAGGAAAATTAAAAAGCAACAGGTGCGTAGATGGCCCAGGTGGGCCTTGTTAGCCTTTATTAGGAGCAACCGTGATGAACCGAGTAGTGGTAGAAAGTGGTAAAATAGCAAAAAAGATGACGGGGAGAAGACGCAGTCAAAGGGGAAGCATGTAAATAAGAGCGCCCCCAAAACGGCTTATCCTGAAGAAACGTCTAGAAAGCGGCTCGAAGACGGTCCGTAAAACATCATCTATGCAACATTTTGACCAAAGAACCACCATTACATGTTATGTTGACCACAAGGAAGTGTTTTACCTGTAGAAAAATAATGACTTCTTTAAAGTAGCAGTAGAGAGTAAAAACAAGTTGACTTTATATGCTTATTTGAGTTTCATTGCATCCATTCAACCATATCCAATTGTGTTTACAGTCAGCAAAGTATGTGAAAATACCCTCTAAACATCACCAAACACCACAAATTCAGTCACTTTGAATATTCTTCTCCAAATACCTTCGGTAATATCCGTAGATTGACCTCAATGTAGCAACACTTTTGCATTCTGACCATATTATTAGGTCAGTCACACTGGAAATGTGCTGTTTAACATTCACAATCCTTATGTAAGACAAGGACACACATGCTTGACTTGTTTATGCATTCTAAAGTGTAAATAAATATCTAACAACTGAGTCAACAGATGGAGAATCCTCTCATTATACTCTCTAAAATTATCCAGAAAGCAACAATACTCCATTTACATGTCGTGACCTTCGTCTTCTTCTCGTGTCTTTGAAGTATGTGGTTCTATGACAGCTTCCCATTTCTTGGTGCCGTGCCCGGGAATCATTTTTGGTCATTTAACCCCCAATTCCAACCCTGGATGCTGAATGCCAAGCAGGGAGGTAATGGGTCCCATTTTCATAGTATTTGGTATGACTCGACCGGGGTTTAAACTCACAACCTACCGATCTCAGGGCGGACACTCGAACCACTAGGCCACTGAGTAGGTCAGGTGTGCCTCAAGGTCCGCCCCTCGCCGAGGACGAATCACTAAATACACAGGTGCAGACAAAGGAGAAGGCAGGAAAACACTAAAAACACAACAGATATTGTAATTATAAGCGCCAACGCAGAAGGACAATTCTAGCGGCGCATTGATAGCAGTGAGCTACTGCTAGCTTACGCCGCTATTGTTGACACACCGAGCCGCCGGCTGCTTCTGCTTAGTCTCAAACTTGTTAAAAGTAAATTCTAGATTATGATTCATGCATCTCTCAATTGCTAGTAGACTAATGTGGCCATGGACCGACATAAAATACACAAAAAGATGCTAATTGTGGCAACTTTTTATTAACCCTTTGTGAGGACTGTGGTTCTTCATCTAAACGGACTTATATGAGCGTCCCGTCTGTCGGCATCTCAGCAAGAGTGGAAATATTACAGTAAGTGTTTGTTTTGTTATATTTGTAGAGGTTTATTATGGTTAGCTTGCATGTTTAGCACCTAGCAATGCTGCTAATGCTATAGTGTCACAATAAAGCTACATCGGTTTAGCACTCGGCTTTTAAAATGTATTGTTTATCCTCTTTCTGTTCGTGATCAAAAATATAATATAATTGTTCCCAAAGTAATCGTCGTTGGCCCTCACAAAGTCTGCTTGATAAGCATTGTTGTTGATGGGGAAGGGATCTGTGGTTCCTCCTCTACGTCACGGGTCACGTGACTGGCTTCCTCATTATCTCTCAAAATGTCCGGGATATCTCTGTGAGGTTGATACTGTTTTGATCCAAATGGATTTGATCTAAATTAACGACACCACTGTAAAATATTCACAACACATTTTAAGTGACTCTCAACTTGAGATGTCCGATAATGGCTTTTTTGCCGATATTGTCATGTCTTGTGATCATGTTTTGTTTAGTTATGTCCTGTTTTGCTTAAGACTCCATTGTTTTTGCACTTCCTTGTTTGCTTTGTTACCATGCCAACCAATTAGTTTCACCTGTCGTGTCACGCACCTGATTTGTTTTGACTCACGCACCTGTTCAATCACCTGTATTATTTAAACCGAAAGTTGCCAGGAAGACTTTACCTCTGTTCACTTCATGCCATGCTACCTCTGATACTGTTCATAGCTTAGCTTCTTGCCATGCCACGTAAGTTTTTGGTTTTTTATGTCACAGTTTTCGAGTTTTGTTTCATGTTCATAGTTTCTGCCTTTGTGCAAGTTTTTGTTTTATTACCCAAGTTTTTGTAGTTCCGCCTTGTGGGCGCCTTTTTGTTTATTTTTTTTTATAATAATAAATAAGTATGTCATTACCTTCACGCCTTGCCCGCGCCAACTTTCCTTTGCCTTTCGGGAAAACAAACCCCAAAGTCCACGCATGGACAGATATCCAATATTCCGATATTGTCCAACTCTTAATTACCGATACCGATATATACAGTCGTAGAATGAACACATTATTATGCCTAATTTTTTTTGTGATGCCCCACTGGATGCATTAAACCAGGGGTCACCAACCTTTTTGAAACCAAGAGCTACTTCCTGGGTACTGATTAATGCGAAGGGCTACCAGTTTGATACACACTTAAATAAAATGCCGGAAATAGCCATTTTGCTCAATTTATCTTTAATAAATTTATATATATATATATATATATATATATATATATATATATATATATATATATATATATAAAATGGGTATTTCTGTCTGTCATTCCGTCTTACATTTTTTTTTCCTTTTACTGAAGGTTTTTTGTAGAGAATAAATGATGAAAAAAACACTTGATTGAACGGTTTAAAAGAGGAGAAAACAGGAAAAAAATGAAAATTAAATTTTGAAACATAGTTTATCTTCAATTTCTACTCTTTAAAAATCTAAATTCAACCGAAAAAAATGAAGAGAAAAACTAGCTAAATCGAATCTTTTTGAAAAAATTTAAAAGAGAATTTATTGAACATCATTACTAATTTTTCCTGATTAAGATTGATTTTAGAATTTTGGAGACATGTTTTGTTTTGAATAGGTTAAAATCCAATCTGCACTTTGTTATAATATATAAAAAAATTGGACCAAGCTATATTTCTAACAAAGACTAATCATTATTTCTTCTAGATTTTCCAGAACAATTTTTTTTTTAAGAAATTCAAAAGACTTTGAAATAAGATTTACATTTCATTCTACAGATTTTCTAGATTTGCCAGAATAATTTTTGGGGAATTTTAATCATAATAAATCTGAAGACATTTTTCACAAATATTCTTCGTCGAAAAAACAGAAGCTAAAATGAAGAATTAGATTAAAATGTATTTATTATTCTTTACAACAAAAAAATAATAATACTTGAACATTGATTTAAATTTTCAGGAAAGAAGAGGAAGGAATTCAAAAGGTAAAAAGGTATATGTGTTTAAAAATCATAAAATAATTTTTAAGGCTGTAGTTTTTCTCTAAAATTGTCTTTCTGAAAGTTATAAGAAGCAAAGTAAAAAAAGAAAAAAAGAATTTATTTAAACAAGTGAAAACCAAGTCTTTAAAATATTTTCTTGGATTTTCAAAATCCTATTTGAGTTTTGTCTCTCTTAGAATTAAAAATGTCGAGCAAAGTGAGAGCATCTTGCTAGTAAATAAATAAAATTTTAAAAATAGAGGCAGCTCACTGGTAAGTGCTGCTATTTGAGTTATTTTTAGAACAGGCCAGCGGGCGACTCATCTGGTCCTTACGGGCTACCTGGTGCAATGTAACTTTACCATGAATTGATTAACGTGGATCGACTTAAAAAAGTTGAAAATCTTATTCGGTCAATTGTACGGAATATGTGCAGTCTACTAATACAAGTTTCAATCAGTCAATCAAAAACAAGGTTTTCCAAAATAAGAGAACCACTTCAACTCTAGTTATGGAAAAAAAAGTGCCGACATGGCACTGCCATATTTGTTATTAAAGTCACAAAGTGCATTATTTTTTTTTTTTTTAACATGCCTCAAAACTGCAGCTTGGAATCCTATACTTTGACTTTTAAAAAAGCATTATTTTTATTTTATTTTTATTTTATTTAAAACAGCTACAAAAACAATGAAGGCACACAGCTTCAGTCCAGAGTATACTCGACCTACGTTCGTGTTTTACCGGATATGCACCGCTCTGTACAGTCATTCATTTTTCTTTTTGAAACCCATACCGATAATTTACGATATCACATTTTAAAGCATTTATCGGCCGATATTATTGGACATCTCTACTCTCAACCGTTTCTGCTTCTCGCTGCTCAATCTGGCTTCTTTTCCCCCACGCCTCTCTTTGCCCACCGCCTGTCTCACCTCGCTTGCACTCGGGCCAAGTGGGCTCATGGCTTCCAAGCGCTAAAAATAGCCTTTGTCTTCGCAGAAGGCATCCCCTGCTCATCCAGAACCCCCAACAAATAAACACTCAGTAGCATGTCATGTTTGACATAGCTTGTAAGAGGAGTTCAAAGGTGCGTTTTTAACTGACACACTTAAAGGGGAACTGCACTTTATTTTGTGGTCCGTCATTCTTTAATCCTAATAACACACATCTCTTTTTTATGTCGTAAATTAACATTGGCAGCAGTCAGCTAAAAATAAAGCTCTCTAAAAAACATCCATCAAGGTTTTACAAAGCCCGTTTCCATATGAGTTGGGAAATTGTGTCGGATGTAAATATAAATGGAATACAATGATTTGCAAATCCTTTTCAACTCATTTTCAATTGAATGCACTACAAAGACAAGATATTTGATGTTCAAACTCATTAACTTTATTTTTGAATTAACTTAGAATTTCATGGCTGCAACACGTGCCAAAGTAGTTGGGAAAGGGCATGTTCACCACTGTGTTACATCACCTTTTCTTTTAACAACACTCAATAAACGTTTGGGAACCGAGGAAACTAATTGTTGCAGCTTTAAAAGTGGAATTCTTTCCCATTCTTTTTTTATGTAGAACTTCAGTTGTTCAACAGTCCAGGGTCTCCGCTGTCGTATTTTACGCTTCATAATGCGCCACACATATTGGAGGGGAGACAGGTCTGGACTACAGGCGGGCCAGGAAAGTACCCGCACTCTTTTTTTACAAAGCCACGCTGTTGTAACACGTGCTGAATGTGGCTTGGCATTGTCTTGCTGAAATAAGCAGGGGCGTCCATGAAAAATACGGTGCTTAGATGGCAGCATATGTTGTTCCAAAAGCTGTATGTACCTTTCAGCATTAATGGTGCCTTCACAAATGTGTAAGTTACCCATGCCTTGGGCACTAATACACCCCCATACCATCACAGATGCTGGCTTTTGAACTTTGCGTCGATAACAGTCTTGATGGTTCCGAGTCGAAAATTTCCAAAAACAATTTGAAATGTGGATTCGTCAGACCATGGAACACTTTTCCACTTTGCATCAGTCAATCTAATATGATCTCGGGCCCAGAGAAGCCGGCGGCGTTTCTGGATGTTGTTGATAAATGGCTTTTGCTTTGCATAGTAGATCTTTAACTTGCACTTACAGATGTAGCGACCAACTGTATTTTGGGACAGTGGTTTTCTGAAGTGTTCCTGAGCCCATGTGGTGATATCCTTTAGAGATTGATGTCAGTTTTTGATACAGTGCTGTCTGAGGGATCGAAGGTCACGGTCATTCAATTTTGGTTTCCGGCCATGCCGCTTACATGGAGTGATTGCTCCAGATTCTCTGAACTTTTTGATGATATTATGGACAGTAGATGAAATCCCTAAATTTCTTGCAATTTCACTTTGAGAAACGTTGTTGTGGACAAAGGGGTGTACCTCGCCCCATCCTTTCTTGTGAAAGACTGAGCACTTTTTGGGAAGCTGTTTTTATACCCAATCATGGCACCCACCTGTTCCCAATTAGCCTGCACACCTGTGGGATGTTCCAAATAAGTGTTTGATGAGCATTCCTCAACTTCATCAGTATTTAATGCCACCTTTCCCAACTTCTTTGTCACGTGTTGCTGGCATCAAATTCTAAAGTTCATGATTATTTGCACAAAAAATGTTTATCAGTTTGAACATCAAATATGTTGTCTTTGTAGCATATTCAACTGAATATGGGTTGAAAATGATTTGCAAATCATTGTATTCCGTTTATATTTACATCTAACACAATTTCCCAACTCATATGGAAACAGGGTTTGTACATATATGTATGTAAATATGTATACATGTATGTGTATATATATATATATATACACACATATACATCTATGCGTCTATATACACACACACACATATATATATATATATATATATATATATATATATATATATATATATATATATATATATATATATATATTCAGGACTGTCTCAGAAAAATTGAATATTGTGATAAAGTCCTTTATTTTCTGTAATGCAACTAAAAACATGAAAATGTCATACATTCTGGATTCATTACACATCAACTGAAATATTGCAAGCCTTTTATTATTTTAATATTGCTTAAGAAAACTCAAAAATCATATCTCAAAAAATTTAAATATTTCCTCAGACCAAGTAAAAAAAAAGATTTATAATAGCAAAACAAAATCATACATTTGAAAATGTTAATTAATGCACTCAGTACTTGATTGGGAATCCTTTTGCACGGATTACTGCATCAATGCGGCGTGGCATGGAGGCAATCGGTCTGTGGCATTGCTGAGGTGTTATGGATGCCCAGGATGCTTCAATAGCGGCCTTCAGCTCATTTGCATTATTGGGCCTGGTGTCTTCCAGCTTCTTCTTCACAATACCCCACAAATTCTCTCTGGGGTTTAGGTCCGGAGAGTTGGCAGGCCAATGGAGGACAGTAATGCCATGGTCAGTACACACGTTACTGCTGGTTTTGGCACTGTGAGCAGGTGGCAGATCATGCTGGAAAATAAAATCATCATCTCCATGGAGCTTTTCAACAGATACAGCTTCAATAGCCTTATTCCCATGGTCAAGCCACTCCTGAACTCTAGACAACGGAAGTTCCCTCAGTCAGCAACGGTTTGGGGAGCCATGTCAGCTGCTGGTTTTGGACCACTGTGTTTCATCACGTCCAGAGTCAATGCAGCTGTGTACATGCTTCCATCTGTTGTAAAGCTCTATGGAGATGATGATTTAATTTTTCAGCATGATCTGGCACCTGCTCACAGTACCAAAACC
>NC_084634.1:21169406-21209406 GCF_033978795.1 Nerophis ophidion
AAACATCACACAACCACAGAACAAACGATTAAAATGCAGTACAACATGATCCAATAATAAATTGTCATAATACAAAAATAGCAACAACAAAGAACCAAAAAATACTAATAGATGTTGTTACATAATAATTTTCATACCAAAGATAAAAATAGCAATATAAAAATAGATATACTGTATACATTTTTGCAAAAATAAAACAAAGAACCAATGGCCTAAAATATACACATTAGTGTACCAAAGACAAACAATAAGTGACGAAAAAGTATCATCCATCCATTTTCTGCTGCTTATCCCATAATCAATAAAATACTCAATAGTCAATAAAAACAGTCATGACTTTAGGTACAATCTAAAATAATCTCTTTACGCAATACTTCTCCTTTTAGTTTATTCTAGTTGTGTCCTTGGGCAAGACACTTTACCCACCTGCTCCCAGTGCCACCCACACTGGTTTAAAAATGTAACTTAGATATTGGGTTTCACTATGTAAAGCGCTTTGAGTCACTAGAGAAAAACGCTATATAAATATAATTCATTTCACTTCACTTCTGTGTGGAGTTTGCATGTTCTGAAGTGAATTATATTTATTTATTATATTATATATATTATACAAATTATATATTTATATAGCGCTTTTCTCTAGTGACTCAAAGTGTCATGTTTTTTTTTCAATCCAATCCAATCCACTTTATTTATATAGCACATTTAACCAACAATAACGTTTCCAAAGTGCTGCACAGCTATGTTAAAAACAATATTTAAAAAAAACAATATTATGCTCCACCAATGACTGAATAGAAACAAAAAATAAATAAATACAAAACCATCCATCCATCCATTTTCTACCGCTTATTCCCTTTTGGGGTCGCGGGGGGCGCTGGCGCCTATCTCAGCTACAATCGGGCGGAAGGTGGGTACACCCTGGACAAGTCGCCACCTCATCGCAGGGCCAACACAGATAGACAGACAACATTCACACTCACTTAAAATAAATTTAAAAAAACAATATAAAAACAAATATGATTAAAAACAATTTTAAAGGGTAAAATCAATTAAAACAGTAAAATAGAAATCAAAGAGTATAAAAAACACAGAGGACAGAGGACCACACAACTCACGTAGTGTTAAAAGCCAAAGAATAAAAGTGGGTCTTAAGACGAGACTTAAAACACTCCACTGTGGAAGCAGTTTGAACATGGAGCGGCAGAGTGTTCCAGAGCTTAGGGCCGACCACAGAGAAGGCCCTGTCTCCCCTGGTCTTAAGTCTGGTCTTGGGCACCACGAGCTGGAACTGGCTCTCGGACCTCAAAGCGGGCGCAGGAATGTAAATTTGGATGAGGTCCGAGATATATTGAGGTGCCAGTCCATGTAAAGATTTAAAAACAAACAGCAATGTTTTAAAATCAATTCTAAAATGAACAGGGAGCCAGTGCAAACTCTGAAGAATTGGGGTTATATGCTGGCGTTTCCTGGCCCCTGTTAAAAGTCCTGCTGCCGCGTTCTGGACTAACTGCAACCGGGAGAGAGCTTTTTGGCTAATGCCAGCATAAAGTGCATTGCAGTAGTCCGGGCGACTTGAAATAAAATCATGCACGACTTGTTCAAAAAGGTTAAAAGATAAAAACGGTTTAACCTTTACTAAAAGAGGAAGGTGATAAAAACACGATTTTAAAACGCCATTGACTTGTTTGTCTAGTTTAAAATCGCTGTCTATAGTGACGCCAAGGCTGGTGACTTTGGGACGCACATAATTTTGCAATGGTCCCAAGTCAGTGAGGGCCGGACCAAAAACTAAAATTTCCGTTTTTCCCTCATTCATTATGAAAAAAATCTGGGCTAACCAAGCCTTGACGTCGCATAGACAGTTAAGAAGGGGTGTCAGGGGGCCGTGGCTTTTTGAAATCGGCATATAAATTTGGCAGTCTGCATAAAAGTGATAAAACACTCCATGTTTCTTAAAAATCTCTCCAAGAGGGAGGAGATAAAGAGCGAACAGGATGGGGCCTAAAATAGATCCCTGGGGGACACCACAGTAAAGCGGGGCAGAAGAAGAGGTGGCGTCCCCCAGCCTGACAGAGAAGGACCTCTCAGACATGTAGGACACTCTAACGCAGTCCCCCTGACACCCACACAGTCTCTCAGGCGGTCTAAAAGAATTGTGTGGTCGACTGTGTCAAAGGCAGCTGTAAGATCTAAAAGCACTAAAATGGCAGAGCTGCCAGAATCAGACATTAAAAGCAAGTCATTAAAAACCTTTAAAAGTGCAGATTCAGTACTGTGCAAAGCTTTGTATCCAGACTGAAATGGATCTAAGGTGCTATTTTCATCTAAAAAAAGGCTGCAGTTGTGCCAGAACCCATTTCTCCAAAATCTTTGACACAAAAGGTAATTTGAAAACGGGCCGATAATTTGACAAACTTGTCGGATCAAGACCTGTTTTTTTTTTTTAGTTATGTTCTGGGCTTCACGGTGGCAGAGGGGTTAGTGCGTCTGCCTCACAATACGAAGGTCCTGCAGTCCTGGCTTCAAATCCAGCCTCGGGATCTTCCTGTGTGGAGTTTGCATGTTCTCCCCGTGAATGCGTGGGTTCCCTCCGGGTACTCCGGCTTCCAACCACTTCCAAAGACATGCACCTGGGGATAGGTTGATTGGCAACACTAAATTGGCCCTAGTGTGTGAATGTGAGTGTGAATGTTGTCTGTCTATCTGTGTTGGCCCTGCGATGAGGTGGCGACTTGTCCAGGGTGTACCCCGCCTTCCGCCCAATTGTAGCTGAGATAGGCGCCAGCGCCCCCCGCGACCCCAAAAGGGAATAAGCGGTAGAAAATGGATGGATGGATGGATGGATGTTTAAGATGCCACTAGTTCCTGTTTTTGTCTCCATGGCGACCCAGTAGTTTCACCTGTCTTACGTGTTGGATTCACGCACCTGTTTCAATCATGTCATTATTATTTAAGCCTGCTTTTTCAGTTGGTCGTTCTGGCGTCGTCGTTGTTCCATGCCGCTCTTGTCTTGCCGCGTAGGTTTTCTTCGTTATTCAAGCCACAGTTTAGGGCAGGGGTAGGGAACCTATGGCTCTAGAGCCGGATGTGGCTCTTTTGATGACTGCATCTGGCTCTCAGATAAATCTTAGCTGGCATTGCTTAACACGATAAGTCAGTGTTTTTCATCCTTTTTTGAGCCAAAACAAATTTTTTTCATTGAAAAAATTCTGAGGCGCACCACCAGCAGAAAACATTTAAAAAATTAAACTCAATGACAAAAAAAAATTGTTCTCGCAATAGCTCTTGTCCCTCTGCAGGTGTACTGTCAAGCCGTAACTTATTTTGAGTTTTTTCGGTGTTTTCCTGTGTGACTTGCGCTCCTATTTTGGTGGATTTTCTTCTTTTGTTGGTATTTTCCTGTAGCAGTTTCATGTGCTTCTTGAATGCTATTCATCGCACCTGCTTTGTTTTGACAATCAAGACTATTTAAGTTGTGCGGACGCACTCCTTCTTTGCGTGGACATTGTTGATTGTCATGCCATGTACGGATGTACTTTGTGGACGCCGTCTGCTCCACACACTGTAAGTCTTTGCTGTCGTCCAGCATTCTGTTTTTGTTTACTTTGCAGCCAGTTCAGTTTTAGTTTTGTTTTGCTTCAATGCCTTTTCTTAGCAGCACTCGCCTTTTGTTTATTTTTAGTTTAAGTGTTGGATACATGTTTACCTACATGCTGCCTCCCGCATATTGTGATCACGACATACCATGTTCCCGACATCTACAAAAGCAATTAGCTACTTGCTGCCACCTACTGATATGGAAGAGTATTACACGCTTACTCTGCCGAGCTCTTTACAGCACAGACACTCAATAACAGCACATTTTTTAATTATAGTTAAAGGTTTGCAAAAATATTATCCACCCAATTAGGTGAAATGACATAATGTCTCCCACGACACACCAGACTGTATCTCACGGCCGCGGCACAGTGGTTGAAAAACACAGTGATAAGTAATGAATAATTCCGCTGGTAATCACAGTGTTAAAAATAACGTTCCAAATATAAAACATTCTCATGCATTTTAATCCAGCCATCCGTTTTCTACCGTTCCTGTTCAAGAAGTCACATTAATAGTAAGAACTATTTTATTCATTAGCTTCAGAATAACAATGTTATTAAAAAGAAGAAGATACTAATAATATTCTTAAAATGTTGGTCGTACTTAAAAGTGCACACATTTATTTGTATTCAGTGTTAAAAATTATTATATGGCTCTCTCGGAAATACATTTTATAATATTTTGCTTTCATGGCTCTCTCAGCCAAAAAGGTTCCCGACCCCTGGTTGAGTGCGTTGTTTAGTTCATGTTTTCATGTCCTAAATTGTTTTTGCCTCCGCCTTTTTGTTTTCACATTTTATAGTATAATAAAATATGTCTTTACCTTCCCGCCACGACCGGTCCAGTTCCTTTGCATTCCGGGAAACAAACCACACCATAGTCCACTTTGCGACACAAAGCGCTTTACATAGTGCGGGGGTCGGCAACAGCATGCGGCTCTTTAGCGCCGCCCTAGTGGCTCTCTGGAGCTTTTTCAAAAATGTATGAAAAATGGAAACAAGTGAAGGAAAAAAAATAATTTAGTTTTAATATGGTTTCTGCAGAAGGACAAACATGACCCAAACCTCCCTAATTGTTATAACGCACACTGTTTACTAGGGATGTGGGAAAAATTCAATTCGAATATGAATCAAATCGTTTACGTTGTGCGATTCAGAATCGATTCTCATTTTTAAAAAATCGATTATTTTATTTTATTTTATTATTATTATTTTTTTTATAAATCCAACAAACCACTACACAACAATACCATAACAATGCAATCCAATTCCAAAACCAAACCTGACCCAGCAACACTGCAATAAACAGAGCAATTGAGAGAAGACACAAACACGACACAGAACAAACCAAAAGTAATGAAACAAAAATGAATATTATCAACAACAGTATCAATATTAGTTATGATTTCAGCATAGCAGTGATTAAAAATCCCTCACTGGCATTATCATTAGACATTTATAAAAATAACAAAAAAGAACAATAGTGTCACAGTGGCTTACACTTGCATCGCATCTCTTATAAAACATTGTCCTTTACAATTATAAAAGCTTTTTTTTGTTTTTAAATCTACTACTCTGCTAGCATGTCAGCAGACTGGGGTCGATCCTGCTGAAATCCTACGTATTGAATGAATACAGAATAATTTTGAATCGGAAAAATATCGTTTTTGAATCAAGAATCGAAAAAAATCGATATATTATCGAATCATGACCCCAAGAATTGATATTGAATCGAATTGTGGGACACCCAAAGATTCACAGCCCTACTGTTTACATTAAACACGCTTCCCTGATTCAAGTATTTGGCGAGCGCCGTTTTGTCCTACTAATTTTGGTGGTCCTTGAACGCACCGTGGTTTGTTTACATGTACGACTTTCTCCGACTTTCTGGGACGTTATTTTATGCCGCTTCTTTTTCGGTCTCATTTTGTCCACCAAACTTTTAACGTTGTGCGTGAATGCACAAAGGTGAGTTTTGTTGATGTTATTGACTTATGTGGAGTGCTAATCAGACATGTTCGGTCCCTGCATGACCGCAAGCTAATCGATGCTAACATGCTATTTAGGCTAGCTACATTTACACATTGCATCATTATGCCTCATTTGTAGCTATAGTTGAGCTCATTTAGTTTCCTTTAAGTCCTCTTGATTCAATTCATATATGTCATGACACACTATCTGTATGTAATATGGCTTTTAATTTTTGGCGGCTCCAGACAGATTTGTTTTTGTATTTTTGGTCCAATATGGCTCTTTCAACATTTTGGGTTGCCGACCCCTGACATAGTGAAACCCAATATCTAAGTTAGATTTAAACCATTGTGGGTGGCACTGGGAGCAGGTGGGTAAAGTGTCTTGCCCAAGGGCACAACGGCAGTGACTATGGTGGCGGAAGCGGGAATCGAACCTGGAACCCTCAAGTTGCTATACCGCCCCGACTGCGTGGGTTTCCTCCGGGTACTCCGGCTTCCTCTCACCTCCAAAGACATGCACCTGGGGATAAGTTGATTGGCAACACTAAAATGGTCCCTAGTGTGTGAATGTGAGTGTGAATGTTGTCTGTTGGCCCTGCGATGAGGTGGCGACTTGTCCAGGGTGTACCTGCCTTCCGCCCGGAAGCAGCTGAGATAGGCTCCAGCATCCCCCGTGACCCGAAAAGGGACAAGCGATAGAATAATGGCTGGATGCATGGATGTTTACCGTAAACTTTCGGACTAAAAGCAGCTCCTTTTTATCTACGCTTTGAACCCTGCGGTTTATAAAACGAGGTGGCTTATTTGTGGATTTTTTTCATGCAAATAAATAAAAGACAAGTTAAAGTTCCAATGATTGCCACACACACACTAGGTGTGGCGTAATTATTCTCTGCATTTGACCCATCACCCTTGATCACCCCTGGGAGGTGAGGGGAGCAGTGGGCAGCAGCAGTGGCCGCGCCCGGGAATCATTTTTGTTGATTTAACCCCCAATTCCAACCCTTGATGCTGAGTGCCAAGCAGGGAGGTAATGGGTCCCATTTTTATAGTCTTTGGTACGACTCGGCCGGGGTTTGAACTCACAACCTTCCGATTTCAGGGCGGACACTCTAACCACAAGGCCACTGAGTAGATGTGTGTTATTGTTTGTGCTATGGCACCATCTTTTGCACAAGTTTTCTCATTTATGAGCGGTATAGCTCGGTTGGTTGAGTGGTTGTAGGTTTGATTCCTGCTTCCGCCATCCTAGTCACTGCCGTAGTTTTCTTGGGCAAGACACTTTACCCACCTGCTCCCAGTGCCACCCACACTGGTTTAAATGTAACTTAGACATTGGGTTTCACTATGTAAAGCGCTTTGAGTCACTAGAGAAAAAGCGCTATATGAATATAATTCACTACATTTCACTTCATTGCAGGTGCTGCAGTGTTGCATTGTTCATCTGTTTGGACTGTGCTTTGAACCGTGACTAGAAGTGCCGTCCCTTCTCTTAATCATCCATAGCGTCTCTACTCGTATGGATTCTTCGTTCATTACTCCAAGAAACGTTTGTTAGGTTTACAATATAACTAAAACAATTGTCACTTACCAAATCGTCCCATTTTTCACTGGGTTTGAGTAAAAACACATTTCCCCCCGTATCAGCCGCACCGGACTATATAAGCCGCAGATATATACGTTGTGAACTAAGTTGCTTACACAGAAATATTCTGTAATTGTTTATTTGCATATCTTGATTTTTTCTAAACTGTGTCTGTAACACGGCAGTAAAACGGCTGATCAAATAAAACAGAAGTCATCATCATGAACCCACGAGCTGCGCAAGCTCGCTCTCCAATCGGCTGAACTGACTTAATAAGATTGGTCCACTCCCGGGTAGCTCTCCAATCAGCTAAAAGACTCAATAACTCTGCGGTGGCGTTTTGGTGAATTTACTGAGGTATTTTTGAAACTGAAACAATACAAAAATAATGCCATTCTCAGTTAACAATAATAACACTGACACTTGTAAAACCTGTTAGCATATTAGCTAATGCTAACAATGCTAGCTAGATTACATTATGATAGCACTTACAAGTATGCATGAAAACACTCCTACGGACATCACACGTGACGCTTTAGTGAGTAAGAATTGTTTTGGTTGTATTGTGGAGGGAGCGTGTGATCAGCGCGCCTGCAGGAGCAAAGGTCACCGCCTCTGTCCATGGTGCTGAAGACCAAGCACCATCAGACTGTGGCGTGGCAGTGCTGACGGCGAGTCACAGCTGGCAGGTGATCAGATTTCCCAGGTGGTACGAGTTGTCTAATCGCCTGTCGTCTTTAACAGTAGTGGTCAGGAACAACAACAGCAGAAGGGGGAGGGTTGGAGAGGAAGATGACCGACTGAAAAGTGAAAACAGCAGAATATTGATGATTAATAAGACCTAGTTCAACTCAGAACTGCAGACTCAACTGACGCACGGAGGGGTGGAGGGAGTGGTTGGACGGTAGCGGGGTGTATAATGTAGCCCGGAAGAGTTAGGGATGCATGGGATTCTGGGTATTTGTTCTGTTGTGTTAAAGTGCGGATGTTCTCCCGAAATGTGTTTCTCAATCTTGTTTGGTGTGGGCTCACAGTGCGGCGCATATTAGTAAGAGTGTTAACGTTGTTTATAGCACAACCCTCAGTGTAACCTGTATGGCTGTTGAACAAGTATGCCTTGTAGCCGTTAGTTCAGGTTGTAGAGGGCGCTAAAGAGAGTGTCATCATAACATACGCCCTTGTTATTGTTGGTTTGGTGACAATCAGCAGGTACCTCAGAGAATATTTGCTCTCTAATACGGAAGTCTCCCGGAAAAATTGCTTTGGCAAGTGTGCTGCTGTCAAGCGTCACTCATATAAAACTCGCGGGCCGCACTAACATTTAATATTCATATTAAGGTGTTTAATTTTTCATATTACGGTGTGACCCCTGCTTTATACATAACACAAAGCAGAAAAAAAAACTCTGTATGCTGTATTATTTCATATTAAATTTCAAAAGTGTTTTGGGGCTCCCATTGTTTTCTTTATTTTGTGAAACGGGTCAAAATGGGTCTTTGAATGATAAAGGTTGCCAACCCCTGACCTAAGGGCATCTTAGACTCTGGATGCTTTTAAAAAAGACTTAAAAACCTTTCTAAAAAAAAAGCCTTTTTATAGATAAATGCATACTAGTTCTAGCTATTAGGCTGTTCTAGTTTTTATATTTTATTTATTTTTATTATTATTATTATTATTTTAATACACTGTAGCATTTTGAGGTTGTTTGCTCAATGTAAAGTGCTTTTTACAAATAAAATATTATTATTATTATAAACGCAATGGACCTCGAGAAGACTGACTTCTGCCTCTGGTTCAAAACACTAAATGGAAGGACACTGCAGCACCTGCAGTGAGCGAATTTGTCCAAAAGATGGCGGCGTAGCACAAACAATGACACACCTATTCAATCTATTTGGTTTAGTTTTTTTTACTATTTGTACTACAGCCATTAGCAAAGAGAAATATGTTAATGAGCAGGTCTGTATTATAAGCCGCAGGGTGCAGAGCGTAGGAAAAAATGAACTGAGTGAAGGAAAAAGATTAAAATCGGAGATGGGTTTCATTTGCCGCGGCTTATTTTGAGTGTTTCCTCACAATTTGGCCGGATTTGATCCTTTTTGGGTTTCCGGATAGCTGCTGTGGAACATAATCCGGTTTCCATGCCAACTGCTACTCCCCAAACTGCAACAGCCTGCATGGAATGAAGAAATCAGCACTTTTGAAACCCTGACCCTTGCTGGCTCATCACTGGGAGCTTTTAAGCTGCAAGATGTCCGTCCAGCTTAGCTGTTATCTGAAGAGCCGGCACGCAAACGCAAATGCTGGCACTCGGGGGGTTCTTTTTTAGTCCAGACTTGCTAAATCCTTTTCTCACTTCCTGATGAGCTTCTTCTCTGTGCGATTCCGCCGGCGCGGGCCCGCTCCGTCGCAGACTGAATTATTCGTCTGTTCTCCGGCGTTAAGTGAGAAGTGCGACTGGTGGAGTGTCGCCTCTGCCAACCTCTCGCCGAGTGTTCCTCAGTACCAGTGCCAGCTCGCAGCCCCACTACAGAGGCTTTCGTGTTCTGCGTGGTCCGTGCCAAACTCACACGACCACTGGCGTGAGCTCTTATGAAGCCTGGAGAAGTCCATCTGGCCAAATCCCTCACAAGTACAGGAGTGGGGCAGGAGCGTTAGAAAAGTGGGCGTAATCAATCAGCTCGTGGGGAAATCGATTGATCTTCATCTTGAATTCAGTGCGGTTCTTGGGTGCCACCAGCAGAGGCGGTGTAGTCTGAATCGCAGGATCAGCCAGTGAAAACAGAATCTACTGTTCAATGTGGAATAGGTGGACATAGAATAGATGCGAGTGCAGAGAAGGAACAGTTTAGTTTGTCTGGTGGAATGTGCTGTGTGGCAACGCACATTCGTCTCCACACACTCCAGTGCCGCCTCCAGACTAAACAATGTTGAAAAAACACTTTTAAAAAACACCAGGACAACACATACACCTGCAACACATTTTATCTGCGTGTGGTGCTGTGGAAGAGAGATAAATGTAAGATCAATGCAAGAACGATGTAAGATCAACTGAAGATCAATGCAAGATCAATTTAAGATTAATGTAAATTAGATGCGAAATCGATGTAAGATCTATGCAAGATCAATTTAAGATCGATGCAAGATTGATGTAAGATCAGTGCATGAGCGATGTAAGAGCGATGTAAAATCAATGTAAGATCAATTTAGGATCAATGCAAGAGCAATTGACGATTTAATGCAAGATCGATGAGAGATTGATGTAAGATCATTGTAAAATCAATGCAAGATCAATGTTAAATCTATGCAAGATCAAGGCAAGATCGATGCAAGATCGATGTAAAATCAATGCAAGATCAATTTAAAATCAATGCAAGAGCAATTTAAGATCAATGCAAGATCAATGCAAGATCAATGTAAGGTTGATGCAAGATCAATGCAAGATCGATGTAAGATCAATGCAAGATCAATTTAAAATCAATGCAAAAGCAATTTAAGATCAAGGCAAGATCAACGGAAGATCAATGTAAGGTCGATGCAAGATCAATGTAAGATCGATGCAAGATCGATGTAAACTCAATGCAAGATCAATTTAAGATCAATGCAAGAGCAATTTAAGATCAATGCAATATCGATGTAAAATCATGCAAGATCAATGTAAAATTAATGTAAGATCAATTTAAAATCAATGCAAGAGCAATTTAAGATCAAGGCAAGATCGATGTAAGATTGATGTAAGATCAATGCAAGATCGATGTAAGATCGATGTAAAATTAATGCAAGATCAATTTAAAATCAATGCAAGAGCAATTTAAGATCAAGGCAAGATCGATGTAAGATCAATGCAAGATCGATGTAACGATGTAAGATTGATGTAAGATCGATGTAAAATCAATGCAAGATCAATCTAAGATCAATGCAAGAGCAATTTAAGATCAATGCAAGATCGATGTAAGACAGATGTAAGATCTATGCAAGATCAATTTAAGATCGATTTAAGATGGATGTAAGATCAATGCAAGATTGATGTAAGATCAATTTAAGATCAATGCAAGAGCAATTTAAGATCAATGCAAGATTGATTTAAGATCAGTGTCAGAGATCGATGTAAGATCTTTTTAAGATCAATTCAAAATGTATTTAAGATCAATGTAAAATCAATGCAAGATCAATGTAGGCAAGATCAATTTTAGATCAATGCAGGCTTGATGGAAGATATATTAAGATCAATGTAAGATCAGTGCAAGTACAACTTAGGTTCAATGTAAAATGTATGTAAGATTGATGCAAGATCAATTTAAGATCAATGCAAGATCAATGTCCATTTAAGATCAATGGAATATCAATGTCCATTTATGATCAATGGAAGATGTAAAATTGATTGATTCAAGATCAATGTAAGGTCAATGCAGGCTTGATGTAAGGTCGATGCAAGGTCAATTCAAGATTGAGGTAATCAAAAATTGATGTAGAACCATTTTGAGATCAATGCAGGCTTGATGTAAGATCGATTAAGAGCAGTGCAAGTACAATTTACAGGTTCCTGTTCTGTCTACCTGTAATGTTTGTCTGCTTTTAAATGCGATAGTGCTGAAAATCTGAATTTGCCCTCGGGGACCAATAAAGTAAACGGTTGACGCTTGACCAGGTTAGGGTAAGTAAGGGTTAGGATATTTAATATCTGTATTTGACCTTGAACTGTGCTTTGTTCACGCAACAGCTGTCTGTGAAGTGCAAGGAATAGAGAGGGGGTCTTCAGCTCCTTTAAAAAAAACAAAAACAGAAATGCACAAATACCACAGGGATGCGTAAAAAACACATTTGTGCATTTTTTGATTGATTGATTGATTGAAACTTTTATTAGTAGATTGCACAGTTCAGTACAAATTCCGTACAATTGACCACTAAATGGTTACACCCGAATACGTTTTTCCACTTGTTTAAGTCGGGGTCCATGTTAATCAATTCATGGTAAGAGCTCTTTTATGTGCTTTTTTTTTAACTTGACCTCTCTTTTCCCCGTATAGTTCTTCCCTTACGGGGACGCGTCCAAGTTCGCCCAGCACGCCTTCAGGACTTTCGACAAGAACGGCGACGGCACCATCGACTTCAGAGAGTTCATCTGTGCGCTGTCCATCACGTCTCGGGGCAGCTTTGAGCAGAAACTCAACTGGGCCTTCAACATGTACGACCTGGACGGGGACGGCAAAATAACACGGGTGGAGATGCTGGAGATTATTGAGGTGAGAGGGTGAGAGCCATTGTCATGTCTTGTGACCATGTTTTTTTTAGTTACAAACCCTGTTTCCATATGAGTTGGGAAATTGTGTTAGATTTAGCGACAAACTGTATTTAGTGACAGTGGTTTTCTGAAGTGTGGTGATATCCTTTAGAGATTGATGTCGGTTTTTGAAACAGTGCCGTCTGAGGGACCCAAGGTCATGGCCATTCAATGTTGGTGTCCGGCCATGCCGCTTACGTGGAGTGATATCTCCAGATTCTCTGAACCTTTTTATAATATGTAGATGTTGAAATCCCTAAATGTCTTGCAAGTACACTTTGAGAAACCTTCTTAAACTGTTTGACTATTTGCTCACAAAGGGGTGTACCTCGCCCCATCCTTTCTTGTGAAAGACTGAGCATTTTTTGGGAAGCTCTTTTTACACCTGTGGGATGATCCATATAAGTGTTTGATGAGCATTCCTCAACTTTATCAGTATTTATTGCCACTTTTCCCAACTTTTTTGTCCTGTGTTGCTGGCATCAAATTCTAAAGTGAATGCCATTTCCATCCATTTTCTACCGCTTATTCCCTTTCGGGGTCGCGGGGGGCGCTGGCGCCTATCTCAGCTACAATCGGGCGGAAGGCAGGGTACACCCTAGACAAGTCGCCACCTCATCGCAGGGCCAACACAGATAGACAGACAACATTCATACTCACATTCACACACTAGGGCCAATTTAGTGTTGCCAATCAACCTATCCCCAGGTGCATGTCTTTGGAGGTGGGATGAAGCCGGAGTACCCGGAGGGAACCCACGCATTCACGGGGAGAACATGCAAACTCCACACAGAAAGATCCCGAGCCTGGATTTGAACCCAGGACTGCAGGAACTTCGTATTGTGAGGCAGATGCACTAACCCCTCTGCCACCGTGAAGCCTAAAGTGAATGATATTTTGCAAAAAAAAAAAAAATGTTTATCAGTTTGAACATCAAATATGTTGTCTTTGTAACATATTTAACTGAATATGGGTTGAAAATGATTTGCAAATCATTTTATTCCGTTTATATTTACATCTAACACAATTTCCCAACTCATATGGAAACGGGGTTTGTATGTTCTGTTACTTCAAGACTCCATTAGTTCCTGTTTGTTCACACCCTTGTTTTGTCACCATGGCGAACCATTAGTTTCACCTGTCTCACGTGTTGGACTCACGCACCTGTTTCAATCATGTCAGTATTATTTAAGCCTGTCACTTTCTGTTGGTCGTTCTGGCGTCATCAGTCCGTTCACGCTCACTCTGGTTATGTATCACTCTGCTTCATGCCATGTCATAGTTCATGCTGCTCTGCTCTTTTCTTTCCAAGTAAGTTTTGTTTATTCATGTCACGTTTAGCGAGTCTTTTGGTTCATGTCCTTAGTTTTGCCTTTTGTGGTAGTTTTTGTTTCTTAGCCTTGGTCCAGTTCTATTGCATCTCGGGAAAACAATCCATGCAGTTTACTGCTCCATAGCCCAAGTTTCGACAGCCATATGCGTACTGTGAAAACTGCATCACGGCATAAGTGTGCGATATATCGCTAATTAGTGATATTTTTTATGATTGATCCAAAATAAGTAGCAGGACAAAAATTCACCGCAAAAATAGAACGACAACAGTTCTTCTCAGGTTTCTCTCTATGTTTACATTTTCTTTACACTTTATGATCTGCCCATTTGATTGTAGACACCTACTGACACCTTGTGGCGATATGAAAATACTACGCTTCATTAGTTTGGGCACTTTAACGTGGGTCCAGACTTAAACAAGTTGAAAAACTTATTCGGATGTTACCATTTAGTGGTCAATTGTACAGAATATGTACTATACTGTGCAATCTACTAATCAAGTTTCAATCAATCAATCAAATCCGGGTTGACGATGTCAGTTCAGTTCATGAAGCAATTGAGAAGTAGACAAGTTGCGTTAGCTCTTGCAAGCCTTGGAATAGATAAGTCTGTAAGTAAACTGTTTAACTTGTTTATGTGACTCAATATTAGGGTGGAAAGTTGTTAAATTTGACAGTAAGATGTGTATTGAAAAACTATTTTTTCGCAGTGTTTCAATGGATGTTTTGAAATAGCTTCAACACTACGCTTTGGTGATAGTACTGAATGTTTGTGTAAAGCTAATATTTATATATTGTGTATTATGTTTCAGTATGTTATTTGAATCACATAGCTTATACATTTGTCATCGTGTGTATTTCAGTTTAAAAAAATAGAAGTCCAGTAAAAGACAAAAGTAAAGATAGGAAAAGACTAAGCAAGATCAACAACAATAAAGAGCTGAAATGGATTCATCTACTTTGGAACTTGATTAGACGTCTGTACAGTTTTCCACCACGCTGTGGCGAAAGATTGTTCGCCACCTCTTTTTATTTGGACTTTCCCCGTTTACATAACAACAGCCGTTTCTAAAGGAATGGCGGGGTATGTAAACAGCCATTGTTTTCAATCACATTAACACAAAAGAAAAAGATGCCTCGGGCTTGGACTGGTCCTGGATCGAGCTTGGGCAGGTCTTGGATCAAAATAGATAACCCCTCCCGTCTCCTCCCATCGTACACAACGGAATTTTCCCATCCTTTGGCTTGGTGCAACAAAGACAGCTTTGGTCTGTTCACTGGGAACTCGGAGAACGTAACGTTTTTTTTTTTGTGTGTGATAATTTCCATACAATATTTCCTGACACCTACCTTTTGCAGGCGATCTATAAAATGGTGGGCACGGTGATCATGATGAAGATGAACGAGGACGGCCTGACGCCCCAGCAGAGGGTGGACAAGATCTTCTCCAAGATGGACAAGAACAACGACGACCAGATCTCGCTGGAGGAATTCAAGGAGGCGGCGAAGAGCGACCCCTCCATTGTTTTACTCCTGCAGTGCGACCTGCAGAAATGAGGTGAGCGGGCGAGCGGAACCAGCCGCCGAGCCGCTGCCACGGACTGCATAGAAAGATATTTATGTTCCATTCAGTTTGCAGCTACTTCCACTTAACTACAACAAAACAGACACACACACACATTATATATATATATATATATATATATATATATATATTATATATATATATATATATATATATATATGTATATATATATATATATATATATATATTCAATGGATCTTGCTTCTTGTGTTTGAAACACTCGTGTGCATGAGAATGTTATTTGCTTGAAAAAAAGGTCAACAAACACACACAAGTACATATTAAAATCATGGACAAATAATATATAAATATATATATATATATTTATTTCAAGATCAATTGCCAAAATGTGACATGTGCAATTTCCTTTTCCCCATGTTATTTTTGATTCCACTAAAGCATGGAGGTCTTCGTTGCGTAGCTACAGGAGGCGGCATCCATTCGTTGTTCCGGCGATGCCATACTTGCCACATGTTTGCCCAAACAAACCACGATAGGTGTTAAATATTAGCGCCGGATCAGGGGTGTCCAAAGTGCGGCCACGGGTTAATTTTTTCAACGGCCCGCGAGACATTTTAATATTGATTTGACAAAAGAATCCCTAAAAAAGTAAACGGGTGGAATGTCACGAGAAAATGGTGCTATATTGACACTATTAACTAGCGGTGCACAAAAAAATGGATTTACATTCAAATTGCAATTCTTGTTCCTCCTGAATCTAAAATGATATTCTAATATACACACGTGTATATATATATATATATATATATATATATATATATATATACATACACACGTGTGTATATTAGTATATCAATTTAGAATCAGGAGGAACAAGAATTGGAATATATATATATATACACACACATATATATATATATATATATATGTGTGTGTGTGTGTATCGTACATGAATGTATATGTACATATACACACCCATATGTATATATACGCGTATGTATACGTACACGTATATATGGATATGAATATTTATGTATATACACATTCATGTATATATGTATATCAATATTTTTATATATGTGTATATATATATGTGTATGTATATATGCTTGTGTTCATATAAACGCACGTATGTATGTATGTATGTGTGTATATATATATATATATGTATATATACACAAGTGTGTATACATACATATATACACACACGTATGTATATATACACACGTATATATGTATTGGTGTATATATATATATATATATATATATATATATATATATATATATATATATATATATATATATATATATATATATATATATGTATATAAGTGTGTGTGTGTGTAATTATAAATATATATTTTTGGGGGGGATTTTTTTTTAAATTAAAAAAACATAAAATATAAACTATTTCAACGAATAGATCTGATTTACAGATAATTAAGTGTTAAAACAAAAATATTGATATATAACTTATTACTTAATGACTGAGACCCTTTTGGGCCCCCAGGAGCTTTATTGGACGTACATATACTTTTATATGTATATATACGTTTATATGTGTATATATACGTTTAAAAGTTGCCGGGAGCCCTCATGGTTCCGATAAATACTGTGCTGGTTTTAAAAATGTAAGATATCAAAAATAACCGCCGCAGGCTATTATTGGTCATGTCCTTGTGCGGCACGTTTGGACACCCCTGAGTCATCGCTGACTCTCCAAGACGCCGTTGCCTGCTCAGACATGCTCGTACTGTAACTTTAAATATATCGGACAAAAACACAAAGAAAATATGCGCTTCGTTTCCTTGCATGCCTTTAAGTTCCGCCTTAAAGTCATTCTGCACCCTGAGATGGAAGACGAGCAAAGCCTTATCGAAGATAATGTTTTTTTGGTTTTTTTATCGCTGGTTGGCGCTTTTTACCGCGTGGGAACATATGTCCTTGTCACTAATTGGTTGAAAAATATGTCTTCATAAACAGTAAGATGGAGAAAATGTATAGAGTAGAAATAATTAGACGGCTTCTAGAGAGAGATGTTCACACTGGGCCTGTTGCATCGCTAAGATTCTGGTTATCATTAATAACTGGTGGGAGGAACAACTATGACGACGACACGAAGTGGCTGCGTTGCATGTGTGCGCACGTGCCCATGCATGAACAAGTGTACCGCTTTGATAGTAACCTGATGATGAAAGGTTACAATTATAATGAATAACTGGCGAGAGGATATATGACATTGATTGGAGGAAAATCCATGACGGGCAAGTGCGCCGTGAGCTTTGACGTTCGCTTTTCGTTTTGGTTATTTTGATGATGCAAGTTAACAGTTGCATCATTAATAACTGGTGAGAGGCATTGTTTTGATTTGAGCTCGTGCATGTAAGCTTTGACGTTCACTTTGTTTTGGTTATTTTATGGCTGGAAGGTAACATTTATCATTAGTAACTGGCGAGAGGAATTATCATATTGCTCCGAGAAACATCCTAAGTGGGTGCATGTGCTCATTCATGAACAAGTGTACTGCAAGCTATGAGTTCATTTCATTCAGGTTGTTTTATAGATGGGCGGTAACAGTTATTAATAACTGGCGAGAAGAATCATCATATTAATTTGAGAAACATCCTATCTGGGTGCATGTGCTCATGCATGAACAAGTGTACCATGAGCTTTGACGTCCCCTTTAAGTTTTTTTTATAGACAGAAGCTACCAGTTATCATTAATAACTGGCGAGAAGAATTATCTTAATTCGAGAAACATCCTAACTGGGTGCATGTGCCCATGCATGACCAAGTGTACCATGAGCTTTGACGTTTCCTTCATTTTAGTTATTTTATAGATGGAAGGTGCAAGTAATCATTAATAACTGGCGAGAAGATTTATCTTATTCCAGAAACATCCTAACTGGGTGCATCTGCCCATGCATGACCAAGTGTACCATGAGCTTTGACGTTTCTTTTTGTTTTGGTTATTTTATGGCTGCAAGGTAACAGTTATCATTACTAACTGGCGAGAGGAATTCTCACATTACTCCGAGAAACATCCTAACAGGGTGCATGTGCTCATGCATGAACAAGTGTACCATGAACTTTGGCATTTTTTTCACTTCTTATCTTTTCGATAATGCACGGTAACTGTTATCATTAATAACTGGCGAGACGAAATTATAACATGGACAACAAGGCGGCTCGGCTCGTGCATCAGCAAGCTTTCACTTTGTTTGTTATTGTTGAGTCATTCTGGTTATTTCCCTACAACGTGGTGATTATAATGATTGACTGGCGAGGAATAAAAAAAAGGCTCCGTCGGCGTGTTCGAGCGAGCCTCTTTCAACGATGGCTGATTGTCGTCCTTTGAGTATTCGAATTGTCCCAAAGCTCCTTTTGATATGAAGGAAAATAATTCATTTGAAACGATTAGTCAGGGTTTTAGTTCAATATTTTATCCCTTCAGATTCTAAATCCATTAAAAAAAAGGTAAACAACTTTTTTTTTTTTTTTTAAATCATTTATAACTCAAATTAGAATCAAAATGAGTGTGAATCGCGATTCGGATGTGAATTGATTTAGTGTGCACCACTCGTGGTCTACATCTGAGTTTCTTAATCTTTTCGATTAACACTCAAATATTAACACTAAACTGGCAATTTAAGTCCTCTTACTTTTGATTTTAACCCTATTCAATAATTAATGTGCGGAAATGTACCAAAATAAATATAAATTCAATAAAACATTTATATTTTTTTCTTGTATAAACTGCTATTTGAAGTGCAATGTAAAATACAGCTTCGCCACTTGAGTCATAATTTTTGCGCTTAAAAAAACTTATTTAAGTTATAGTCTGTTTCTTTGTTATTGTCACTACTGCCACAAGTGGTGGAAAGGTGTACTACATATGAGCTGAGAAACGGACATATATTTTGGCGGGCCAGCAATTCTTAACCATAAGAAACACTGGTCTACTTACATTCCCGACGTTTATTGAGTGATAATTACGACAATCATTAGTCTGTGTTTTTAAAAAAAAAAAAAGTGTTAATTACTAATAGTAATAACTGGTGGTGTGAAGTTTTGTGCGTCTAACGATTCCAATTCCTTGGTTGAGGATTTGATTTAAACCGATTCTCGCAATTTGTTATTTGGTATAAAAAATAGCAATGAAACCTTTCCAAAACATGTTACAGGTTTTTTTTTTTTGGGCCAAAAAATGTATTTAAAAAAATTAATTTTAGGAGAACTTTTTTTTCGCCCCAATCTGATTCCTTTTGACGACTCTATTCAGAATCGATTCTGGATTCAAACGGAATCTCGCAATGTAATATTTGGTATAATAATTATAATGATTTTTTTTTTTTCAATACAGGTTGGAAAAGGTCCTTTTCGCAAAAAAAGAACAAAAAAACGACATATTTAAAAATTATAATGAAACTTTTCCAACACAGGTTACACATTTTTTTTTGCAAAAAAATGTGTTATAAAAAATTAATTGTAAGGAGAACCTTTTTTTCCCCCAATTTGATTCCTTTAGAATGGATTCTGGATTCAAACTGAATATCGCAATGTAATATTTGGTGTAATTATGATTTTTTTTTTTTCAGAACAGGTTACAGGTTTGAAAAGGTCCTTTTCACGAAAAAAAATATTTTTTAAAATGTATACTTTGACAAAAATAATTTTCAAAATGTTTTAAATATTTTTTTTTTTTAATTATGAATCAATTTAAAATGTTTTTTTTTTGTTTTGTTTTTTAATAATAGCAATTCAGATGTGAATACATATATTTTTGTGCACCCTTAGTTGGGATGTAAATCTTTGGGCACTTAACGATTCAATCCAAATCCGACTAATTTCAGAATCAATTCTGGATTCAAACTGAATCTCACAATGTAATATTTGGTATAATAATTATGAATTTTTTTTTTGCAAAACAGGTTACAGGTTGGAAAAACTCATTTTCGCAAAAAAAAAAAAAAGTCTTCAAAAATGGACTCTCAGAAGAAAAATATATTTTTTCAATCTGATTCTTATTCAAAACCGATTCTGGATTCAAACCGAATCTCACAACAAAATATTTGGTATATTAATTATATATATAAAAAAGAAAATTCAGGTCATCTTCACCCCAAAAAATATTCTTAAAAATGTATTCTTTGGAGAAAATAATTTTTAATATGTTTTGAATATTTTTTTTTAATTATGACTCGGTTTAAAATTGGATTTTTATTTTAAAGAATAGCAATTCAGATGTGAATAGATTTTTTTTGTGCACCCTTAGTTGGGGTGTGAATCTTTGGGCACCTATTTTGCAAAAAAGAAAAAAAAAAGCCCTTTTAAAAATTGATTCTAAGGAGAAAAATAATTTTTTTCCAATCTGATTCTCAATTCAGGATTCAAACCAAATATCGAAATATAATTTTTGATATAATAATTAGGGATTTTTTTTTTTTTTTGCAAAAAAAAAACCCAACATATTTTAAAAAATGTATTCTCTGAAGAGAAACTTTTTTTTTTAAATCAATAAAAAAAAAAAATTATGAATCAATTTAAAAATTGGATTTTTATTTTAAGAATCACGATTCAGGTGTGAATCTTTTTTTTTTTTTTTGGTGCACCCTTAGTTGGGATGTGTCTCTTTGGGCACCTTATCGCAAAAAAAAAAAGGCCTTTTAAAAATTGATTCTAAGGAGGAAAATCATTTTTTTTTTTTTCAATCTGATTCGAGTCTGGATTCAAACCGAATATCAAAATATAAAATTTGATATAATAATTATGATTTTTTTTTTTTTTTTTTTTTTTGCAAAACAGGTTACAGGTTAGAAAAGCTCCTTCTTTTTGCAAAAAATACCCAACATATTTTAAAAAATGTATTCTCTGAAGAAAATGTTTTTTTTGTTTTTTTAAATCAATTAAAAAAAAAAAATTATCAATTTAAAAATTGGATTTTTATTTTAAGAATCACGATTCAGGTGTGAATCTATTTTTATTTTTTTGGGTGCACCCTTAGTTGGGATGTGAATCTTTGGGCACCTTTTTTGCAAAAAAAAAAAAAAAAAAAGAGGCCTTTTAAAAATTGATTCTAAGGAGAAATTTTTTTTTTTTTTTCAATCTGATTCGATTCTGGATTCGAACAGAATATCGAAATATAAAATATGATATAAAGGGAATAAGCGGTAGAAAATGGATGGATGGATGGATATAATAATTATGATTTTTTTTTTTTTTTTTGCAAAACAGGTTAGAAAAGGGATGTAAATCTTTGGGCACCTAACGATTCAATCCGATTCCTCTCCCCGGGTTGACTATTCAATTCAGAATCGACTCTGGATTCAAACCGAATCTGGCATTGTAACATTTGGTAGAATCTTTTTTTTTTTTTCCAAAACAGGTTACAAGTTAAAAAAAAAAGCTCCTTCTGGTTGTATGGACGTCTCTTTGAAATTTCTTATGGGGGGAAAAAAAAAGGTAAACCCTATTTTTTCCCCACAAGAATCAATTCATTAAAATTGCAAATAAGGAAAAAAAAAACATTTGTTTTTTTTTAATCGATTTTTCAAAATAAATCAATTTATTGTGTGCTGCCCGAGTAAAAAGGATCATCATTTTGTACTTTTTCACTTCCCGCTGTCGGGTCCGGATGAAAAAGCTCAGCGTCCGCCCTCTTTCAGCACTGTCTATATCCCCTCTTCAACCTTTTTGTTTGTTTGTTGTTCTTTTGTTTCGCTGCCAGTGAGATGTTGTCGTGGCGATGGCAACACCAAATGTTAGCGTGTGTACAAGGAGTTTTTGTAGCATGTACTGTGTTCCCGACAACATGGCCGCACTACACCCTGTGTTGTGATTCAACCCAATAAAAAAAGATTAAAAAAAATAAAAAAAGCAAGTCTACGGGCTCCTTTGTCGGCAACTTTGCATGTCGCCAACACGCTGCTATTCCTGCTACAGCTACACAACAGCTAAGCACAAAAGCTAGACACAGGTAACAATTAGAGATGTCCGATAATGGCTTTTTTGCCGATATTGTCCAAGTCTTGATTACCGATTCCGATATCAACCGATACCGATATATATACAGTCGTGGAATTAACACATTATTATGTCTAATTTTATTGCGATGCCCCGCTGGATGCATTAAACTATGTAACAAAGTTTTCCAAAGTAAATCAAGTCAAGTTATGGAAAAAAATGGGGGAAAAAATTATTATTGAAGTCACAAAGTGCATTTTTTTTTTTTTCAACATGACTCAAAACAGTAGCTTGGTATTTGGGACATGTTCTCCTGAGAGAGCATGAGGAGGTTAAGGATAGCGGTGGGTGTATATTGTAGCGTTAGTGCTGCAAGGGGTTCAAGGTATTTGTTCTGTTGTGTTCTCCAGAAATGTTTGTCATTCTTGTTTGGTGTGGGTTCACTGTGTGGCGCATATTTGAAAGAGTGTTGAAGTTGTTTATACGGCCACCCTCAGTGTGACCTGTATGGCCTTTGACCAAGTATGCCTTGCATTCACTTGTGTGTGTGAAAAGCAGTAGATATTGAGTGCTAGGGCGGGCACCCAAAGGCAGCGCCTTTAAGGTTTATTGGCGATCTGTACTTCTCCCTACGTCCGTGTACACAGCGGCGTTTTTAAAAAGTCATACATTTTACTTTTTGAAACCGATACCGATAATTTCCGATATTAAGTTTTAAAGCATTTATCGGCTGATAATATCGGACTGACGATATTATCGGACATCCCTAATAACAATCGTTGAACAATATTTCTCCCATATTAAACAAATCGTCTAGAAAAACGATAAACATGCTAGGCTGTAGGATGCTAGGGGCTAGCAGCTACACAACAGCTGAGCACACTAAAGCAGATAAGCTAGACATAGATAAATAGATAGATAGATAGTACTTTATTTATTCCGTCAGGAGAGTTCCTTCAGGAAAATTACAATTTTCAGCACAATCCCATTCAAGATGAGACAAACATTACAGGGAGACAGAACAGGATCGCTGACGGGTCTGCCGGCTTCCAGCGCCCCTTACAAAAAAGATGACATACAGGTAAACGTTGGGGGGGGGTGGAAGAAAAAAAATAGAAGATTAAAATAAAATTTAAAAATCGGTCTTAGCCTAGGCCCTGGAGTGGGGGTGCAGACTGAGGCCAAGGGAAAAAAAAAAATGCATGATAATGAATGAACAATATTGCTCCTGTTGGCATACTTGCCAACCCTCCCAGATTTTCCGGGAGACTCCCGAAATTCAGCGCCCCTTCCGGAAGAAATTTTCTCCCGAAAAGTCAGTTGGAGCTGAGGCCACGCTCCCTTCAGTTCAAACATGCACAGTTCGAAGCTTGACAAGGAGGATTGCAAGCGGATCTGACGGCATTTAAAGTCATTTTTAAAAACGACTGCTAATCCTCCTCCTTCTCGACCGGACGACCGCGGAGAATGAAAGTAGGAACACTCCAGAGGCAGAAGTTCATTAAGAGGGGCGGACTCACCGGCTCTCAGCCATGTTTCCGTCACACAGAAGAAGTCAAGTCCGCCACCCGCGGGAAGTGAAGAAATCCTTCAGGATAAACGTTTTGTTTGTCAAAGAGCTTGTGTTTACAAGACCGAACCTGGCGGGGGCCAGCATGTCCAAGGGCGCAGTTAATCCAGGTGGGGCCCGACACACAGCCCGCAGGTGACGGGGGAGAGGAGACGAACGAACAGAGCTGACAGCGAGAGACGGCAGGTCAAAGCACATACTGGCACCATCTTCTGGAAACTCGGAAGTGACGTTACTCAAATAGTGAAAGGTAAGTGTTGTTTTTTTAGTAACCAGCAAGCACAGCACAGTTAGTAGAACAACTGTGTTTTTATTACTGTGTATTTGATAGGCGTCGTCTGAAATTCAACTATTTATTTTATTTATATATATAATAAAATAAATATATACAGCTACAATTCACTGAAAGTTAGTTATTTCATATATATATATATAAATATTGGCCATAATTATACTCTCTTCTTAACCACGCCCCCCACCCACCCCCTCCCGAAATCAGAGGTCTCAAGGTTGGCAAGTATGCCTGTTGGAAACCTTTTATTTGCAAATGCGAGACACTAGGCTGTTGGAATCTAGCAGCTACACAACAGCTAAGCAGACTAAAGCATTAGAATTAGGTTTCCTATTTATAGTCATTAAAATTTGAAATTTAAAGTGCAGATAGGAACAAAATTTTGTTGCATTAGCTCGTTGTAGTGCAGGATAAAAGAGCAATAAGGTGCAGATATAAATAGATTACAGGTAAATATATTGCACTTTAGCAGATGCATGTTTATGGATGTATGTTGTATTGTCTTTATTCCAGCGAGTTAATCCATTTTTAGGGGGTAATTGAGGGGATTATTATGATGCGTTCAAGAGTCTTATGGCCAGAGGGAAGAAGCTGTTACAGAACCTGGAGGTTCTGCTGCGGAGGCTGCGGAACGTCTTTCTGTAGTCCAGCAGTGGAAACAGGCGGGAGGAGTCTGTCATGTTTAATCATCGATGACATCTATTAAAACAGACAAGAAGCAAGGAAATAAACAGAGACAGGATTAAATTTGGCTCAATTTGAGGAGAAACGTGTCGACCTGTAACCTATTTATGTCGCCCACACTCTAACGGAAAAAAGGTTCACGTCTCCTCTTTTATTTGGATATTCCTTGTTTACATAACATGTTTCTAAAAGAATGGGGGGTGGGGGTATGTAAACAGCCATTGTTTTCGGTCACATTAACCCAAAAAGAAAGAGATGCCTCGGGTTTGGACCGGTCCTGGATCGAGCTTGGACAATTCTTGGATCACAATAGATAAATAAATAAATAAATGGGTTGTACTTGGTATAGCGCTTTTCTACCTTCAAGGTACTCAAAGCGCTTTGACACTACTTCCACATTTACCCAGTCACACACTGATGGAGGGAGCTGCCATGCAAGGCGCTAACCAGCACCCATCAGGAGCAAGGGTGAAGTGTCTTGCTCAGGACACAACGGACGTGGCGAGGTTGGTACTAGGTGGGGATTGAACCAGGGACCCTCGGGTTGCGCCACGCCGTCCCCATAAACCCTCCTGTCTCCTCCCATCGTACACAGCGGAATTTTCCAAGCCGTTGGCTCGGTTCAACAAAGACAACTTTCGTCTGTTCACTGGGAACTAAGAGAACTGTAAGTTATTTGATAATTTACATACAATTTTTCTGACAAGAGTCTCTAGATTTTCTGAGCCCTGGTTAGGCAGCGGCTTTTTGCGATCTGGATAGAAGGAAGAAGAGTCCTGATGATCTTTTCCGCCGTCCTCACCACTCTCTGCAGGGACTTCCAGTCCGAGGCACTGCAGGCTCCAGTCCAGACAGAGATGCAGTTGGTCAGTAGGCTCTCTTTAGTGCCTCTGTAGAATGCGGGGGAGGGACGCAAAAAGAACATGCGCTGCTGAGCTCTTTTTACAAGAGCTCCGGTGTGTAGAGACATAGTCATGTTGTCAGTTTTCTGCACCCCCAGGAACTTGGTGCTGCTTACCGTTGATTGAAGAGTGGAGCGTGGCTGGACTGGTGCCTCCTGAAGTCGACGATGATCTCCTTGGTCTTGTTGACGTTCAGGGCCAGGTTGTTGGTTCTGCACCAGTCAACCAGATGTTTCACGTCCTCCGGACTACAACTCGACGTTCAATATCATCATCCCGCAGCATTTGGTGAGCAAACTGGCGCCCCCTTGGATTCAGTACCCCCTCCATGCATGCATGAAAATCATTGAACAATATCGCTCCTGTTGGAAACAAGTCATTTACAAAAGGTAAACATGGTAGGCTATAGGCTGCTTGGAGCTAGCAGCTACACAACAGCTAAGCACACAAGCTAGACATAGGTAACAACAGTGCTCCTATATTAAACAAATCATTTACAAAAAATGAACATACTTGGCCAGGTGTCACCAACGTGGTGCCGGCGGGCACCAGGTAGCCCGTAAGGACCAGATGAGTCACCCGCTGGCCTGTTCTAAAAATAGCTCAAATAGCAGCACTTACCAGTGAGCTGCCTTTATTTTTTAAATTTTAGTTATTTAATAGCAAAGTGGTCTCGCTTTGCTTGACATTTTTAATTCTAAGAGAGACAAAACTCAAATAGAATTAGAAAATCCAAGAAAGTATATTAAAGACTTGGTCTTCACTTGTTTAAATTCATTTATTGTTTTACTTTGCTTCTTATAACTCAGAAAGACAATTTTAGAGAAAAAATACAACCTTAAAAATGATTGTAGGATTTTTAAATACCTTTTAAATTCCTTCCTCTTCTTTCCTGACAATTTAAATAAATGTTCAAGTAAATGTATTGTTATATTGTAAAGAATAATAGATACATTTTAATTTAATTCTTAAGTTTAGCTTCTGTTTTTTTGACGAAGAATATTTGTGAAATATTTCTTCAAACTTATGATTACTGGTAAAATTCAAAAATTATTCTGGCACATCTAGAAAATCTGTAGAATCAAATTTAAATCTTATTTTAAAGTCTTTTGAATTTCTTTTAAAATTTTTGTTCTGGAAAATCTAGGAGAAATAATAATTTGTCTTTGTTAGAACTATAGCTTGGTCCAATTTGTTATATATTCTAACTAAGGGCAGATTGGATTTTAACCTATTTAAAACATGTCATCAAAAATATAGATTTATTGTGAGAAATCATTAAGATGATCAGTGTTTCCACAAAGATAAATATCATTAATTATTAATAATAACAGAGTTAAAGGTAAATTGAGCAAATTGGCTATTTCTGGCAATTTATTTTAGTGTGTATCAAACTGGTAGCCCTTCACATTAATCAGTACCCAAGAAGTCGCTCTTGGTTTCAAAAAGTTTGGTGACTCCTGTGCTAGGCTATAGGCTGGTAGGAGCTAGCAGCTACAGAACAGCTAAGCACACTAAAGCACATAAGCTAGAAATGCATAATAATCATTGAGCAATATTGCTCCTGTTGTAAACAAGTCATTTACAGAAGGTAAACTTGCTAGGCTATAAGCTTCTTGGAGCTAGCAGCTACACAACAGCTGAGCACACTAAAGCGCACAAGCTAGACATGCATAATAATCATTGACCAACATTGCTCCTGTTGTAAACAAGTCATTTACAGAAGCTAAATGTGCTAGGCTATAGGCTGCTAGGACGTAGCAGCTACACAACAGCTAATCACACTAAAGCACACAAGCTAGACATGCATTATAGTCCTTGAATAATATTGCTCCTGTTGTAAACAAGTAATTTACAGAAGGTAAATGTGCTAGGCTATAGGCTGCTTTTAGCTACACAACAGCTAAGCACACTAAAGCACATTAGCTAGACATAGGTAACAACATTGCTCCTATATTAAACAAGTTATTTACAAACAATAAACAGGCTAGGTTACAGACTGCTAAGAGCTAACAGCTACACAGCAGCTAAGCACACTAAAGCACATAAGCTAAACATGCATTGTAATCAGCACACCAAAGCACGTAAGCTAAACATGCATAATACTCATTGAACAATATCGCTCCTGTTTTAAACAAGTCATTTAATAAAGGTAAACGTGCTAAGGCCAAAGGATGGTAGGAGCTAGCAGGTACAAAACAGCTAAGCACACAATAGCCGTATTTTAGCTGACTCTTCGCACTTTGTGATCACTCCAGCAGCACTAAGAGCGGACTCAAAGGTAACGTTACCATTTTTTAAGTGCCAACAAAGTAACTGACTCAATATAATGCAAGTATGGCACCCTTTTCAGAAAAAAATGTGCTAATTAAATGCTAATACAGATTTACTTAGTTATTGAAGTGTTACGGATTACATTAGCGATTTTACAAGGCGATTTCGACATCTCCAAATTTGTCAATGAAAACGACAACTAAGTGCATATTACAAGCTGTTGCGCAATAAGTGCAATGCTTAACAGTATTAACACTTTGTGGGGCGCAGCAGACAACGGAAATAGTATGTTTACTACTTTAAAAAGGCCTTAGTGGCCACATGCGTGGACCGCACCTTTTAGCTCTTATTTCCAAAATTCTGTACACTACTGAATTGGGGTCTTATGGCCGCTTATGTGGACACTTAAACTGCCATCTGGTGGTGTCAAAAGAGTATAACATACAATGGAATTTGGAAAAAAAAAAAAAAGTGTAAAAGTAACAATTAGCATGTTACTAAACATGAAGTACACGTTTCTTACTTCATTTCAAAAGATGATTCTTAGTTTTTATTCTAATTAGGGTCAGATAAATAGCAAAGAAAGAAAAAAAAACCCATGTAAACAAACAGCTTGGGCCTGAAGAAGTTAATGCATTTCCTCAGTGTTGTCACATGAAAAATATCTGCAAAAATAAGAGGTGGACAATGTGTATTAAAAAAAAAAAAAAAAGAGTTGGAAGTATTCAGTTAGGAAATTTATTTAAAGTACAAGAGTATTCAGGTAAAAAGCTATTTAAATTTGAAAGACTGTAGAAAAAAAAAAACAGGATTAATGTTGCAAAACCAAAGTAGCAAATTAAACAAACAGAATTGTGGGAAAAGTGTCTTTCTGTACGTAAATTATGACATTTGCACTTCTTTTATTTGAATGAAACAGAGTCCTCATAATTTAGCAAAGGAAATTAAAAGAATAGTTTTCAGAGACATCAGAACAAAACAACAAAGAACAGATGGTGTTACTTTGGAGGATCTGTGTTGATCCCGTATTTTTCTTTGAGCAGCCTCAGCTGTTCTTCTTTCTTCTTTGTGTCCATTTTCTGGAACGCCTGCAGAGAAAAACAAGACAAGTCGAATACATCAAATCCTGAATGGAATATTTGAGGACACTTTGAAACATTGATGCTGAGACTATGGTCAGGATTATTTTCTGTATCGCCAACATCTACTTTGATACAACTCAGTGGACCAAGACACCCAAAACCATAGAACCATGAAAATAAACCACTTGGAAATTAAAAACTAACCAACATAGCAGTGGTTATGTACCCTCGAACTAACAGACCTAGCAGTGTTTTTGTACCCTAAAACTAACAACCAAAGCAGTGGTTATGGACCCTGAAACTAATAAAGATAGCGGTGGTTATGTACCCTAAAATTAACAAATATAGTAGTGGTTATGTACCCTAAAACAATGATAGCAGTGGTTATGTACCCTACCACTAACAGACAAGGCGGAGTTTATGTACTCTAAAACTAACAAATATAGCAGGGGTTATGTACCCTAAAACTAATTAAGCTAGGAGTGTTTATGTACCCTAAAACTAATTAACCTAGGAGTGTTTATGTACCCTAAAACTAATAAGCACAGTAGTGTTATGTACCCAAAAACTAATAAGCAGAGCAGTGGTTGTGTACCCTAAAACTAATAAGCACAGCAGTGTTTATGTACCCTAAAGCTAATAAGCACAGCAGTGGTTGTGTACCCTAAAACTAATAACTATAGCAGTGGTTTTATACCCTAAAATTAACAAATAGTAGTGGTTATGTACCCTAAAACTAACAACCAAAGCAGTGGTTATGGACCCTGAAACTAATAAAGATAGTGGTGGTTATGTACCCTAAAACTAACAAATATAGTAGTGGTTGTGTACCCTAAAACTAACAAAGATAGCAGTGGTTATGTACCCTACCACTAACAGACAAGGCAGAGTTTATGTACCCTAAAACTAACAAATATAGCAGGGGTTATGTACCCTAAAACTAATAAGCACAGCAGTGTTTATGTACCCTAAAACTAATAAGCACAGCAGTGGTTGTGTACCTTAAAATTAATGAGCACAGCTGTGTTTATGTACCCTAAAACTAATAAGCACATCAGTGGTTGTGTACCCTAAAATTAACAAATAGTAGTGGTTATGTACCCTAAAACTAACAAATATAGTAGTGGTTATGTACCCCGATACTAACAAATATAGTAGTGGTTATGTACCCTAAAATTAATAAACATAGCAGGGGTTATGTAACCTAAAACTAACTAACATAGCAGTGGTTATGTACCCTAAAACTAACAAAAATAGTAGTGGTTATGTACCCCAAAACTAATTAACATAACAGGGGTTATGTACCCTAAAACTGGTTAACATAGCAGTGGTTATCCACCCTAAAATTAACAAATATAGTAGTGGTTATGTACCCTAAAACGTATAAACATAGCAGGGGTTATGTACCCTAAAACTGGTTAACATAGCAGTGGTTATCTACCCTAAAATTAACAAATATAGTAGTGGTTATGTACCCTAAAACGTATAAACATAGCAGGAGTTATATGTACCCTAAAACTAAAACATAGCAGTGTTTATGTACCCTAAAACTAATAAACATAGCAGGGGTTATTTACCCTAAAAGTTATTAACATAGCAGTGGTTATGTACCCTAAAAGTAACATATATAGTAGTGGTTATGTACCCTAAAACTAATAAGCATTGCAGTGGTTATTTAACCTAAAACTAACATATACTGTATAGTAGTGTTTATGTACCCTAAAACAAATAAACATAGGGTATATGTACCCTAAAAATACTAACATAGCAGTGGTTATGTACCCTAAAAGTAACATTCATAGTAGTGGTTATGTACTCTAAAACAAATAAGCATAGCAGTGGTTATTTAACCTAAAACTAACAAATATAGTAGTGGTTATGTACCCTAAAACTAATAAACACAGCAGTGGTTATATACCCCAAAAGTAAAACAATACTGCCGTTGTGTACCCTAAAAGTAAAACAATGCCTTTGTTGTGTACCCTAAAAGTAAAACAATACCGTTGGTGTGTACCCTAAAAGTAAAACAATGCGATTGTTGTGTACCCTGTTTGCGTTATAGTAGAGGACCACCAGGTAACGGTTGCAGACATTGAAGCCTGAAAGATGATCGCAGGCATTTTTGGCATCAAAAATATCTTCATAAACCACATAGGCTGTTCCTCTTGACTCAGGCGTGTTTCCTCTGAAAAGACAAAGAACAAGATAATTTAGTTAGTTGTTCAAATAATATTAGTATGGCTTCTGAAGTACAGCCAATTGATCTACCAGCTTTAGATTCTAATAGCTTTAAGTACGATAATAATAAATGTGCATGAGTATAATATCCACAATGTAATCCAGCAATAATATTCCATCAAAACTCACGTTCTGATCTGACGTATTGGTCCATATTTCCCGAAGATGTCGTACATTTCCTCCGCTGTGATCTTATAGGGAAGGTTCCTGATGTAAAGAATCCTGTTCACCTCTGGTGGCAGTCGGATCTGCGCAGAGAAGAAGATGCAAAATCAGATGCAAAAGCTGCATCACAGAATAAAACACCTCAAGGTGAATGTCAACATGGCTATACAAGTACAGTGGGGCAAAAAAGTATTTAGTCAGCCACCGATTGTGCAAGTTCTCCCACTTAAAATGATGACAGAGGTCTGTAATTTTCATCATAGGTACACTTCAACTGTGAGAGACAGAATGTGAAAAAAAAAATCCAGGAATTCACATTGTAGGAATTTTAAAGAATTTATTTGTAAATTATGGTGGAAAATAAGTATTTGGTCAACCATTCAAAGCACTCACTGATGGAAGGAGGTTTTGGCTCAAAATCTCACGATACATGGCCCCATTCATTCTTTCCTTAACACGGATCAATCGTCCTGTCCCCTTAGCAGAAAAACAGCCCCAAAGCATGATGTTTCCACCCCCATGCTTCACAGTAGGTAGGGTGTTCTTGGGATGCAACTAAGTATTTTTCTTCCTCCAAACACGACGATTTGAGTTTATACCAAAATGGACACATGGATGATACAGCAGAGGATTGGGAGAATGTCATGTGGTCAGATGAAACTAAAATAGAACTTTTTGGTATAAACTCCACAAATTATCTAAATATGTTGGCCTGTTCTTTCACCTTCGTCATTATCTTCCTCTTTATGCTTTACTTACCTTATACAAAACTCTCTTTGAACCACATCTAAACTACTGTAATATCATCTGGTGTAACACCTTTCCTACCTACCGTCACAAATTAGAATCCATGCAAAAGAAAATTAAACGGGCCCTGTCATGGTCCAAGTTTAATGCCCCCACTCGTCATCTATTTCATAAATATCAGTTCAATATTTATCAAAATGCTTGTTTAACCTATCAAGTCATTTACAGGCTGAATCTTTGGCTCTGTAGCTTGGTTCCTATCTACCATCCTCAGCATGCCCACAACACTCGTAACTTAGATCTGATAACAGGTAAACATTGTTTACTGGCTTGTACTGCTCGCAGTGTCGGATGCAGGGGACCAAAGATTTGGAACCAGCTTAATGAGAGCCTCAAGATGCTGTATCCATTCTCCAACTTCAAAAAGAAACTGAAAACTTACCTATTAACCACATATCTTTAATGCCTCATGTGGGGTAGACTACTGTTGGGTTTTGCATGGTTGTATGAATGTGTATGCTTGCTTTAGTACTATTATCTTGTGTTTATCAAATAGCGTTGTTGTTTTGTTTTTGTTTATTGTTGCTGTGCTTGCTACAATGTTTAATCTTTCCATGTATATATTGTCCTTTGGACCCCCGGTTAAAAGCTTCTTCTAGCTTATTTGGGGGACCCTTTCACGTACCAACATCTTTAAATGATGATATTCACCGCTATTGTAATTGTTATATGGTATTGTGAATAAACTTGTAAAATACTTATTTTCCACCATAATTTACAAATCAATTCTTTAAAATTCCTAAAATGTAAATTCCTGGATTTTTTTTTTCACATTCTGTCTCACAGTTGAAGTGTACCTATGATGAAAATTACAGACCTCTGTCATCATTTTAAGTGGGAGAACTTGCACAATCGGTGGCTGACTAAATACTTGTTTGCCCCACTGTATGTATGTATGTATGTATGTATGTATGTGTATATATATATATATATATATATATATATATATATATATATATATATATATATATATATATAGGGTGAATGTCAACATGGCAATATATATATGTGAATGTCAACAGGGCAATATATATACGTCGCAATACTGCCGACCTCTTTTTCCGAGGTATTCGTACAGTGGAACGGTCGTTCTGGACAGACTTGTGTATAGCGAGAGTATGGACAACTCTGTTTTAGGCCATGTCTACACTAAACCGAATAACTCCCTTAAACGGATAATTATTTAGCCAAAGCCCAGTTTTAGCCACACTAAACCAGCGTTTAAGGTCCCCCTCCCTCGGACCATATTTTACAGGGGTAAGTGCGCCGTGTATTTCTTGAATCTCCGGTTCTTAGCTCATTGATGGTTTACAAAGTGAGTTCGGAGAGGAAGTGACGCCAGAAAGAACGCGCCACTGCTAGCTTCATAATAAAGCGCTTTCGTAACGCTTTCGTAACCACTGGAAATATGAAAGCGAGTCATCCAGACATGCCCGTGTTTCTCCTTCCGTCTGTACAGGCGCTTGTGGAAATCACACCTGAATACCTTAAGGCAGGGGCGCTCACACTTTTTCTGCAGGTGAGCTACTTTTCAATTGACCAAGTCGAGGAGATCTACCTCATTCCTATTTATAATTTATATTTATTTATGAAAGAGACATTTTTGTTAACAAGTTAATGGTGTTTAATGATAATACAAGCATGTTTCACACATAGATTCCTTTCTTTCATGAAGACAAGAATATAAGTTGGTGTATTTGATTCTGATGACTTGCATTGATTGGAATTAGACAGTGGTGCTGATAACGTCCGCATTTTCAAATGGAGGAAAAAAAAAGTCCTCCTTTCTGTCCAATACCACATGAAAGTGGTTGGATTTGGCATCTCATTTGTCCAACTTGCATACTCGTTTTTAAACACTTTGTTATGAGAGTAGCATATGTGTGTGTGGCCCTTTAATGTCTGGCAGCAGGTGAGTGACGTCAGTGAGTGTGCGGGTGGGCAAGCAAGTGAGAAAGCGGTCGCTGAGGGCGGGGGAGAAATACATTGGCATCAAACTCCGTAGCTTGCTAGCTTGTGCACGCTAGCTTTCTGAGACTCTTATTTTGTTAGCACAGGCAGGATGAAACAGGTCTTTTATGGTGAAGACAGGAACTGTGCAGTCGGTCTTTAGAGTTTTGACAGTAAGTACAGAGTCTCTAGAAATAAAATGTGTTTCTCTGCGTCCGCCCTGTTAGTGATTTTTTTTCTTAAATATGAGCTCGCAGCAGCCAGAGTCATCTCACAAGATCCTCGGGTGCCGAGAATGTCAAACAACTGACGAAAGTGAAGTCTTGGTATGATTGATGATTGCTCATTTTTATGTATATTTTTTAATGCCTGGCTTGAGATCGACTGACACACCCTCCGAGATCGACCAGTCGATCGCGATCGACGTAATGCCCACCCCTGCCTTAAGGGAAAGTGATTGCATTTATTTGGGATACAACACTTCTCAGAAGCCAAGGGAACCTTACAATGTCCAGGTCAGCTGTGATTATACTTAGCGAAAAACCTTTGTCCATTTGTCGAAAGACAGACTACGAGAATGCGGGCTACCGTGGATGTGATTAAAAACGTAGCGTGTACTTTGTATTACCTGGCTGTCGAAGGAAGACTACCGAAAACAGTGAATGCTTTTGGACTGGCAAAGCAGACTGTATCAGTTATAGTCCGCCATGTATGTCCTGGACTCAACGTCTAGGTCCAGAGTATATAAAGTCACCAAAAACAAACGGACAATGAAGGTGAAGGCAAAAGACAATTTAGAGTGAAAAGCAAATTTTATTTTCACCCGCATAAAAATCATTCTAACTTGGAGTGTTTCCCTGGCTTCGAGACTCTCCTGAAGGACAGCGCAGCGAAGACACAACAAACTACCTTCTTGTCTTTCATGGACACACACCTGTTGTTGACTATGGACTAGCAACTGCAATACATCAAGGCCGCGGAACAGAGACACACTACGGGCTTACACACACACACACACACACACACACACACACACACACACACACACACACACACACACACACACACACACACACAAAAATATATGCCTCACAAACATACCCCGTCACCCCCAACCCAACGCCCTCGACGCAAATCCCATAGGGGTGATGAATGGATTGTCAGCGCCTGAGAGCTGCGACCTACCACCATGACCTTCAACTACCTTCGCTCTGTTGCTAGATATCTCGAGATGTATGTTTTAATATGTATATGTGCTTTGCTATGGAGGTTTTTTCCCACTCCAGACTGGGCTCCTAAGGGAGCCCAGTCTGGATTGTATTTTTTTACTCATCCTTCCCCAGCGTTTACCTTTTTCCCATCTTTTACGGGACGCCTTATGGCGACCCATCAGCGTTCTTGTTCTGTATCCCTGGACACTGTTGGTTTGTCTAATCTTTAACAGGTTTGTGTGAAAACAAAGTTTCGTTGTACTTGTGCAATGACAATAAAGACCTATCCTATCCTAAAAGAGTGAGGAGTGTCCTGACCAGATATCTAAATCCCTTGATTGATTGTTGTCAAAAGTTATTTATCACATTGTGTACTTTTGAGTCCAATAAACATTTGTGATTTTCTGTGTCTCAGGTGTGATTCATTACAATAGGGCCCCACAGCACACTGGATTCCAGTTAATTGAAATACCACAACACTGTCTTTGTAGGAGGCTCTCATTAAAATCAATGTGAATATATGAGGGGCCATCAACATGTGACGTCTTCGCCTGCGACTTCCAGTAAAGGCGAGGCTTTTTCAGGAAGTACCAAAATGGGCGAACTTTATCATCGATTTTCTCTACTAAATCCTTTCAGCAAAAATATGGCAATATCGCGAAATGATCAACTATGACACATAGAATAGTCCTGCTATTCCTGTTTAAATAAGAAAATCTCATTTCAGTAGGCCTTTAAGTCAGGGCTTCTCTGCTTAGGCTGCTGCCCCCGCGACCCGACCTCGGATAAGCGGACTAAAATGGATGGATGGATAATAATAAAGATACATCATTATTTACATCAAGTAAATAGTGCAATGGCGAGCGGGAAAACATCCATCAATTTACTACCGCTTGTCCCTTTTGGAGTCGCGGGGGGGTGCTATAATGTTATTAATTCCCAAACAGTGCCAGTTTTTCTTATTGCTACGGTGCCGAATGAGCAGTGTCATTTTTTTTTTGACTTTCGCCATTATTATATGAATAACCTAAAACATATAAGGTCATTATTCCGCTGGTTAGTTAGCTGGTCGGCTAACACTGGATGCTAATGGTAAATGCTCGACTTAGCTGACAGATTCAAAGCGCTATAACACAATGTACTTACACGTCGTAATGTACTTACATTAGCGCGTTTCGCTGCTTGCATAGCCATGATTCTTCAGTGTTCTTGTCTCTCCGTGAGTGTAATAAAATAGAAACACACAGATGAGCGACACTACGAAGTGTGTGTCGCGGCGAGAAGGGTCCGTCGTCTGTGGCGACACACTTCCGGTGACGTATGTCCTGTTTCCGATTTGCTCCCTGATCACACTAGTAGTGCACGGTAAGATAATGTTTGGTGTGCCGTGGGAAAATATGCAATTTCACCTAATTGGTCGGAAAAATATTTTTTTGTAGACCAATAATTATAATCTGCAAACAATGTGCCGTTGGAGAGTTTTTCATTTTTTTATTTTTTATTTTAATTTTTTTATTGACCAACCAACATACATTCGAAAATTCAGACAAAGGGTAAGGCATTTTCAACAACAACAAAATAAATCAAAAGCAAATACAAAGAGTAATAATACTAAAAAAAGAAAAAAATTAAAAATACAAAATAAAAAAGACAAAAAGGAATAAAGGAAACAATCCACTCATGGTGGTGTTTTCAATTTCATGTGCCAAACAAAAGAGAAGATATTTTGCAGCAGATAATATGGATGAACTCTAATATTTTAATAGACGGAAAGCCTTTCTTTTGGAAAAATATTTATGAAAGAGCTATTATTGTCAATGATATTATCAATGAGAATGGTAAAATGATGAAGTATGATGAATTTAGAACTATGTATGGTGATGCCTGTTCAAGCTTTTCTTGTAATCAATTAACTGGAGTAATTAAGAAAAGATGGAAACAAATAATTAATTTTAGAACTACTAAGTTACTAGTTTGTAAACCTCTAATAAGAAATTCTAGTTGGCAAAAAGGAACTAAAATAAATAAATAAAAATTTAATTTTTATTTAATAAAGAAATCTTTGAAGGCTGTCCCATACAACACATATGGAAAATGGGGGGATGCCATATTCAAACTAATCTACAAAACTACTATCGATGTGCAAAATCGTTATTTTCAAATTAAAATGATTTATAACTTCTTATCAACGGGGAAAATGTTAAAACTATGGAATATGACTGAGTCAGATGATTGCCGATTTTGTTGTCAGGAATCTGAATCCACCCTGCATTTGTTTTGGTATTGTCACATTGTGTCTTCTTTTTGGGTGAAAAAATGTGTTCAAGAATTGGTTTGTTTATGATGTAGTTTCTGTTATTTCAGGAGAGTTAATTGACAATCATGACTTAGTCATTTTAATTATAGTACTTGGTAAAAAGGTTTATTTTTAAGGCCAAAAATAGATATTCACTTAGTATTACTTTCTTTAAAACATTTATTCAGTATTTTTTAACTTTAGAAAGATACATGATTGACAACGATAACAATGCCAAAAAACATGAAAAAAGATGGGAAATCCTTAAAGGCTTATTGTGAAAATGTAATAATGTTTATAGATATGCAACAACAGCAACATATATGCTATCTGTTGTTGTGTTCCCTATTTTTGAGTGTACAAAATGAATGTGTGTTGAGTCTGACTTGGACATAATATGGACTATACACAAATGCTTTTTATGAAAATGTAATTTTGTTTATAAATTATATGCAATCTGTTGTTTCCTTTTTTTTTTTTGTACATGGATGAGGGTGTGTGTTGCTGAGCCAGACATGGACATTATTTGGACTGGACCTGGTTTTAAAAACCTTTAGACAAGTCTAATTTCATTAACAACCTGGTCTGGTGAAGATAAGGTCCTTCTTTTATTTTATAAATAAAATAAAATAAGATGAAAAAAACAAATTGCTACATGGATGATACAGCAGAGGATTGGGAGAATGTCATGTGGTCAGATGCAACCAAAATAGAACCTTTTGGTATATTCTCAACTCGTCGTGTTTGGAGGAAGAAGAATACTGAGTTGCATCCCAAGAACACCACAACTACTGTGAAGCATGGGGGTGGAAACATCATGCTTTGGGGCTGTTTTTCTGCCAAGGGGACAGGACGATTGATCCGTGTTAAGGAAAGAATGAACGGGGCCATGTATCGTGAGATTTTGAGGCAAAACCTCCTTCCATCAGTGAGAGCTTTGAATGGTTGACCAAATACTTATTTTCCACCATAATTTACAAATAAATTCTTTAAAATTCCTACAATGTGAATTCCTGGATTTTTTTTCACATTCTGTCTCTCACAGTTGAAGTGTACCTATGATGAAAATTACAGACCTCTGTCATCATTTTAAGTGGGTGAACTTGCACAATCGGTGGCTGACTAAATACTTTTTTGCCGCACTGTATATTATCATTTGGTACAGCTGGGCCGGAGCAGGAGGGGATAGATAGAGAAAAAAAAGGAAGACAGAAGAGGAAATTGTGGGGACAATAGGGGGTTAAGACAGAGCGACAAAAACAACAGCAAAAAGAACAAAAATAGAGCAACATCAACGAATACGATATGAACAAATATGAGGGTACAATTTATAGTACAGAAGCAGTTAGTGAAATAAATAAATAAATCAAAAATATATACATATTTTGAAGGGTATATTCCAAGAATAATTTTAAATTGTGTTTCTTTAATTTTGGGAAGAATTGGGTATGTAATGTATCTTGTCCTTATTTTTCTTCGCTCAATTTTTTGTAAATTCCTTCATTATATTTTGTCTATGAACTGTGCCCAGAAAGTATTATTTCACTAAAACTGCCACCATATATTTGTTTGATCATTTTTCATCACAGAAATGAACATTTTCAATATTAAGGTTTCTCAGAAAAGGGGGAGTATTTGAATATAAAACATTCTGAGTCACCGTATATTTTAAGGACAAAGGTATTGTTTTGGTGAACTTTTGATACAGGATTTTTTTGAACGACAACATTGATACTTTTCATACATTTTTTCATACGTAAACAAACTGTCCATAAAATATCTGACAACCCAAATACCTACAGAGTTGTATTTTTCTATGTATATAGATTATGTGCTGTTGTAGAGTGTCTGTGATGTTTGGAGAGCAGCAGAGTAACGTTGTAATACTATTCTGTACCAGTAGATGGCAGCAGGTAGCTCATTGCTTTGTAACAATCTGCCCTGGTTAAAATAAGGTTGAAAAACACTGCCTTAATGGATAAACATATACTTCAACAATTCCTGTGAATAGTTATGTCGTGAACAAATGCAATAACTTACATTTCCATATTTTATTAAGCACCATCATTGATTACATGCTCAAAATAACTTTTATGAAAAAGGTTGTATTCATCCAGCATACACAGGACTAAAGCAGCCTTGCAACTCTTGATGTTTCAATCAAACAAGTCAGGTGAAAATGTCTTGAAAAAAAAAATACTTTGTTTATTTAAAAGTATATTTCTTTAAATAATTAAAATGATACTTT
>NC_084634.1:21214406-21319406 GCF_033978795.1 Nerophis ophidion
GAATCCATGTTGCCTGAAGTCCAGTGTCAAATTTCCACAATCGGTAATGGTCTGGGGTGCCATGTCATCTGCTGGTGTTGGTCCACTGTGTTTCCTGAGGTCTAGGGTCAATGCAGCAGTCTACCAGGAAGTTTTAGAACACTTTATGCTGCCTGCCGTGGACCAATTTTATGGAGGTGAAGATTTCATTTTCCAACATGACTTGGCACCTGCACACAGTGCCAAATCTATCAGTACCTGGTTGAAGGACCATGGTATCCCTGTTCTTGATTGGCCTGCAAACTCACCTGACCTTAACCCCATAGAAAACCTATGGGGTATTGTGAAGCGGAAGATGCGAGATGCCAGACCCAACAATGCTGAAGAGCTGAAGGCCACTATTAAAACAACCTGGGCTCTCATAACACCTGAGGAGTGTAACAGACTGGTGGACTCCATGCCACGTCGTATTGCTGCAGCAATTCAGGCAAAAGGAGCTGCAACTAAGTATTGATTGCCGTACATGCTGAAACTTTCCATGTTCATACTTTTCAGTTGGCCCACATTTCTAAAAAAAAATTTTTGGTACTAGTCGTAACTAATTTTCTGAGATACTGAATTTGGGATTTTCAGTAATTGTCAGTACTAATCATGAAAATTTAAAGAAATAAACATTTCAAATATATCACTATGTGTTTAATGAATTGATATAATATGAAAGTTTCACGTTCTGAATATAACTACTGAAATAAATCAACTTTTTCATGATATTCTAATAATATGAACAGCACCTGTATATGGTACCTGAAAGTCGGAGTGGTGTGGCCACGGGTGTGGTGACCGCCAGTGTCTCCGGCGGGAGGAGGTAAGAGTCGCAGCTGCAGGAAGACGCAAGCTCCGCTCATGTCTACGGTAAGAGCCGACTTATTACCACAATTTTCTCACCGAAACCTGCCTGTTAACATTTGGTCGGGAACGATGTTCGGTTGACCGCTCTGTTCCATAGTAAAGCTTCCCCTTCGGGAATGTAAACAAGGAAACACCGGCTGTGTTTGTGTTGCTGAAGGCAGCTGCAATACACCGCTTCCCGCCTACATCTTTCTTCTTTGACTTCTCCATTATTAATTGAACAAATTGCAAAAGATTCAGCAACACAGATGTCCGAAATACTGTGTAATTATGCGATTAAAGTAGACTACTTATAGCTTGGACCGGGCTGGAAAAAAATGTCCGCTACAATCCTAGACGTCATGCGCACGCGTCATCATACCGATGTTTTCAACAGGATACTTCGCGCGAAATTTAAAATTGCAATTTAGTAAACTAAAAAGGCCGTATTGGCATGTGTTGCAATGTTAATATTTCATCATTGATATACAAACTATCAGACTGCGTGGTCGGTAGTAGTGGGTTTCAGTAGGCCTTTAAAAACGTGTTCATATCCTTTTCGTGTTGAGCTATTTCAAAAAGTATAATGTTTAAAAAAAGTTTTCCAGTCACGGTATTAAAAACTTGAAAAATTATCCCTCCCAGAGTGCACTTTATTAATCACGAAAAATTATATCTTTATGCGGTTATTGTTATTAATTTTGAGTTCACTATGGACACCGTTTGACAGCCCTAAATAAAACGTATGCATTTAGCGGCTCTAATTTTTCATCAACAATTAACTCCAGCTGAAGTTATTTTAGCCATGTGCCTATTAACAACAAAGATGATGAAATGATTAATAAATATTTATACTGTAACTCATTTAGCTATTATAAAAAATAACAAGACAAATAAAATGTTGTCCATTTAAAAGAAAGGAAAGGCAAAGTGCTAAAAAAAAAAAAAATCCTGTTTATGTATTAAGAACAGTTAAAATAGCAGCAATGAAAACAAACTACGAAACACAAAATCCAACTTCCTCAAAAAGAGAAGTATTTCGTGATGTTTAAAAAGCTGCGCACTGACGCATAATAAACTCAATGTGTAGAATTATATCTTTGATTCATTCTTAAAATGTTGGCTATTTAATAAATTGTATGTTTAATCTTATGATACCTCCGCATTGTGCCTGTCAGTTTCAATTTGTGTGTGTACGTGCGGCAATGTGACAGTTTGTCATAATTACCATGGTCAGCTAGATAAAAAAATACCGTTTAGAAGTGTGAATCTTTGGGCATCTCACAATTTGATTCAGTTCAATTAAAAATCGATTTTCGATACATCTTTAATTTATCTACACTGATGCAGTATTACATTTCTTTTTGTTTCACTAAATAAGCGTTTATCCCTTGTAACTTTTATAAACAGTGCATTTGTAATACGAAACCGTTAAAGTAATTCCCATCACATTTATCAAGTAATAAAAATGTGTGCAAAATAGGAACATAAGTAAGGGTGCAGCGGATCAAAAAGCTCACGGTTCATATCGGTTCTCGTATCAGAGTCACGCATCAGATAATTTTTCGGATCAGCAAAAAAAGAAAAAAAGACAAGACAAACAGAAATTTTGTCTTTTTGTTCATTAACGCTTTTAAATTATTAAATTAAAGTATATACAATACACTTAAAGTGCACAAGGCATTATATCTTTTTAACAATGGAAAACTTAGGTGCAACATAAAAAGGCATAACTCCTTTCATTAAACTTGGACCAATGACCATTAATAAAAACAACTTAAGGTGCAACATAAGAAGGCACATCATCTTCCTCGAAACATAGATAGTGGAATAATAAAGAAAGCAAAGCATACCTGAGCTTATCATTTCAAATTATTTTTCAAAAAGACAAGGATGCCTACATTGTCTGGGGAGAGTGTGGACCTCTTTGCAGTCACTATGTCCCCTGCTGTTAGGAACACTCTCTCGAAAGGAACTGAAGAGTTTGGCACAGTGAAATAGCATCTTGCCATCTTGGCAGTATGAGGGTATTTACACTCATTGCTTTTCCACCATGTCAGTGGATCACCATCCACTGTAATGCCGCTTGCTACCAGGTACGACACCACCTCCTCTTTCATGATGTTAGCAGGTGTCTTGCTGTCCATGTTTTTGCTGGCAAAGGTCTCTTCGAAAAACTCTGGTATTGCCGACTTCTTTCGTGGAGGAGATGTGTCCAAGTTGGCTCGGCAGATATTTCTTTTCATGTTTCATAGACAATAAAAATGCGGCGATAACATTTAATAAAAAGCCATTATTACTGGAAAAACTAATTTATTTAGATATCAATTGATCATTTTTAAACATTCTTTTTATTTACCTCATCACAGTCTTCAGTGTCCTGACTGCTCACAATCACAGTGGTGAGGTGGCTGTATGTCCTCTGGTGTAGGGCAGGGTCCGTGTGAAACAGTCACTTGAAGCTCGGATCCAGGGCAGGAAATCTGTGAAGGTAATCCTGTAGAGTAGGGGGTGAGGTGTATCTAGGATTCAGGTCCTCTCTAATGCCAGTCTTGACATCTCGAGTGATGGTGCTGTCTTCCACATTTGAAGCTATGGATTGTAGAATCCTTCTTTTCAATGGCAGTATCATTGACACAGTTTTGAGGGGTTTAAGCACCTGTTGGACCTCTGCCACTCTCACATCCTCATCAGACAGGGTGATGATGTCTTTGACATTTTTCTTCGGGTCTTGTCGGTCAATGTAGAGCAGGGGTGGCCAACTAGTCAGAGACTAAGAGCCAGTTTTTTTTCGGTGTTACTGCAAAGAGCCACATCATACACATGGGTGCACATGAACATCATATTTTAATCATGTATGCACGCATACACAGACCTCTGCTCAGCCAGATCTAATGAAAATAACCACACCAACATGATAATATCAGTAATTTTCAACAGTTAACATTGTGTGTCTCACACACACATACTCTCAGTTCAAGCAAGTCCACAAACAATAATAGAATCATTTTCAATAACATCTTTCTCTTACTATGCTGCTTAGTGAGACTTCTGGCATTCCTTATCTTGAACAATCCTCTTCAAATCTGGCTTGTATTCTGTTGTTGCCACTCTAAGCAATTCTTTCAAATGAGTGTCAGTCAGAACAGATCGATGCTTTGATTTCACATGTTTCAGGGTAGAAAACACAGACTCGCAGACGTACGTTGACCCAAACATGGACAGTATCTTAAGCGCAGCTCGTTTGATAATGGGGTATTTTTCAATTGGCACACTTTTCCAGAACTCAACGGTCCCTTCCCTTAAAACAGCTTTCAATTGATCCTCCTCACAAAGGTCGATCATCTCCAACTCAGCCGCAGCCTCATCTGTGACGAGCGGGGCTTTCAAACAGTCCGTCTCCGCATTAAATGGGTCGACGAGGAACGTGATCTGTGGTCTTTTCAGTTGTAGATCACAGAACCGGGTCACAAGGCTTTCGTGCAGGTTTGCAACCAGTGTTGCATATCTGTCTCTTTTCTTTTTCAGGGCGGCGCTTGTGACTTGCTCACTGGCTTTTAGCAGAGTATGAAAATGTGTTAAATCTCCCTTTTGAATATGCGCCTCGAACAGCTTTAGTTTGTTGACAAACGCAAACACACTTTGCACCATGTCAGGCAGCATTTTTAACTTACCCTGCAGGGTCAGGTTCAGTCTGTCCAAGTGACACAGCATGTCGACTGAAAATGCCAGATCCATAATCCACTCGAGGTCTGAGAGCTCAGGATAGACCTTGTCCTTCTCTTCCATGAACAGTTTCACAGCATCCAAAAGCTCAAAAAAGCGAGAGAATACTTTGCTTTTTGACAGCCACCTCACAGTGCAGTGCAGCGGCAGGTCACCTGGAAGCCCTTGGTCCAGCTCAGCAATGAGATTCCTGAATTGCCTGTGGTTAAGCGCATGTGTGCGGATGTAGTTTACGATTTCCATCACTGGCTTCATGACGTTGTTTAAATTCAATGATTTAGATACGAGTTGCTCCCTGTGGATGATGCAGTGGAAATTCCAAAAGTCGGGAAATGTTTGATCAGCTTTGCACAGCCCCACAAGACCGTTCACGGATCCGATCATGGCTGGCGCTCCATCCGTGGCTATTGCAGTTAGTTTTGGTATGGGCAGATTTGCTTTTGCAAATGCAGCCATCATTGCTTCTTTCACATCTATGCCACGGGTTCTGTCTTTTAATGTCACAATATCAAGGAGTTCTTCCTTGATCATACATTCATTTGACACAGACCGTGCAAATATTGCCAACTGAGGCTTGTCTTGTATGTCACAACTCTCATCCAATGCCACACTAAAATACTCACATGCTTGAAGGTCAGAGTGCAACTGTGATTCAACAGCTGTATTAATATCTGATATTCTGCGTTCAACACTGTGGCGGGAAAGTTGAACGTCTGATACGCTCCGTTTTAGTTTGTCGTCTCCAGGAGCCAAGATTTCAAAGGCGTCAATGAGGCATTTTTTAATGAAGTCCCCTTCGTTGTATGGATTTTTAGCCCGTGCTATGTTCCAAGCCAGCTGATATGATGCAAGCGTTACGGTCTCCGAGTGTTTCGTAAATTTTTGGAAAAACTGCACCTGCTTTTCTGCCTGGCTTTTCAAAGCGACCAACTTGCTCTTGCGAAGTTCAGTCCCTTTTGGAAATTCCTGTTCGATGTTAGGGTGGAGTGAGCTGAAGTGACGCTGAAGATTTGAAGCTTTGAAATGCGCTAATGCTCCGTGACATATAAGGCATATCGGCTTGCCATTACGTTTAACAAAAATATGTAAACTCTCCCACTCTGGCAAAAACGTCCTGTGTTCTTCTTCATATTTTCGTTTGACTGTGCTTTTTTTCCCTGCCATTTCAAGAGGTAACTTGACTGAAATTGTTTACAAAACAAATGATGTCACACCAAAGATTCTCTCGGCGCTCGTTTGACGTCACTCAAACAGGCTTACATGGTCAGTGTGCCATCTAGCTGTAGGAGGAGTTAATGACAGCGCCAGCCAAGCATTTTTGACGCATGTCATGTGACAGCTCGTGAAGAGCCGCATGAAATTAGTTAAAGAGCCGCATGAGGCTCGCGAGCCGCGGGTTGGCCAGGCCTGATGTAGAGTATATACCTGCCTGCTGCTCCAGATAACACTCCCAACATATAAGTGGAGTTCCCCCTTGTTGGATGTATGAGCTTCGGAGTAGGCAGCTTTATCATTTTTTGCTTTGTCTTAAGCACATGAGCAGCTGTCGTGCTTCGGTGGAAGTATGAAACCACCTTCCTGATCCTCCCAAGGAAGGTGGTTGAAATGATGATGACCGTGTGCCAGCGCATACATACAGTATATTATTTATTTAACGCGTAAGTCTCTTAGTCTTCATCAACTTCATATCTAAATGTCAATTATAAGTCTTTGGATTTTTTTCCTTTCTGCCATTTTCGTCAAAGATAACTGTGTTTTTATGGCAAGCACACAAAACCAAAAATCTTCCACAAAAATCTTTTAACTATGTCGATACAGCGGGAGATACAAGTGAAGTTTCCATGGACTCAGGAAGACTAAAACATGGCACAGGATGAAGTTAAAAAGGTTGACTTTACACTCACCTTATTGTTTAACGCGGTAAAGTTGTCAGAGTGCAAACTGAGGCAGTATTTGTCATTCATAAAACTTTTGGCGAATCAAAATTTAAGAAATTGTAACGGAAAGTTAATTACTTTCAAGACGACCAATAAAAACGCAATAATCGGGGACGTAAATTTGACCCGGTTATCTTCTCCAAGTCACGACACTGACATTGTATTTGTGACAGAGAGAGACGTGACGGCGTGATAAGAGCGCACCGTCACAATTAGGGATGATGTTTGTTAACAAACTATCGATTTCAATGCCATTATCGAATCATCTTATCGAACCGATTCCCTATCGATTGTCTTATCGAATCCAGATAAATTGTTGTATATGGAAAAAAACACACAATACTTGGTTTGACAAAAGCTCACTTATTTTTTAAGAAAACAATAAAATCCATCTATCCATCCATTTTTTACCGCTTATTCCCTTTGGGGTCGCGGGGGCGCTGGTGCATATCTCAGCTACAATCGGGCGGAAGGCCGGGAACACCCTGGACAAGTCGCCACCTCATCGCAGGGCAAACAAATAAAATAGATAAATAAACATTGACTTGTTACCCCAAAAAAAGGTTTAATAAAATAAATAAATATTGACTGTTAGTGCCCCTTTAAGTGGGCCACCTAATAAAAATCCTGCTTTTATTTGTATTTTACAGCACGTTACATTTGAAACACATCTCAGAATAAGGGTGTTGTTTACTTTTGCTCCATTACATGTCAGCAAAATACAATTATTAACCTACTTGTATTCGTTAACACCAAGTTGAAGGTGAGGAGATTTTTCACCAACATTCTCGTTAGCTTTCAAGTAATCTTGTTACTCTCTTCACTCATCTTGCTGCGCTGCGCGTTATACCTCGCCATGGTAAATAAATAAATAATGATAAATGAGTTGTACTTGTATAGCGCTTTTCTACCTTCAAGGTACGCAAAGCGCTTTGACACTACTTCCACATTTACCCATGCACACACACATTCACACACTGATGGAGGGAGCTGCCATGCAAGGCGCTACCCAGCCCCCATCAGGAGCAAGGGTGAAGTGTCTTACTCAGGACACAACGGACGTGACGAGGTTGATACTAGGTTGGAATTGAACCAGGGACCCTCGGGTTGCGCACGGCCACTCTCCCACAAATGGGTTAAAGCTCTGTGCTACAGAGCAAACTACTGCCCTGGTCACTCTAACTGTCATGAATGTCATCACCTGAAATGGGATAACGTAAACATCATCTTAATTCACATCTTGCAAGCACTAGTTTATTGGACAGACCTGCAAACTCTGGAGTGGTGTAGGCTACAAGATACCGTTACCGTTATCAGACACATACAAAAAGGCTAACGTTAATGTTACCGTTAGCCACGGAATGTGCTTAGGTAACGTTAGTCTAGCTAACATTACTGCAGTCCTGGTTGGCATTCGGCAATGTTATTTTAGCTTAAAGGCTACAAGTGAGCAGATATGAAAATTAACCGGCGACAGTTAATGTTACTCACCGGCACTATCACTGGGACTGCAGGTTGAAGCCGAGGAAGAGGGGCGTGCTTTGTCATCTCTGTCGCTGCTTCTCCACGTTTCTCTAACCTTCAGGTTATGTACGGTCTGAACATGTTTCAACATGTTTGTTGTACTGCTCCCCTTACAGGAAAGCGAAGCCTGGCAATAATTGCAGATAGCCGTTTCTTCCTCGTATTTCTTCGTAAAGTGAAGCCATGCCTTGGAGCGTTTTTTCCGGTCCATTGTTGTTGCTGCTTCTGTATCTGCCGCCGAATGACTGAGCTACGTCATTTCCTGTGACTTGCCACAGGACATTCCCTGTGACACGGGATTCGTTCTCAGGGATTCTAATAAAGAACCAAGTCATTTTCTTTACTATAGTGGCTTCGATAACAGGAACCGTTTCTCAAAAAGGGATTCGTATCCATGGAATCGGTTCTTTTCCTATCGAACAATTGGGAGAACCGGTTTTCGAACATAATCCCCAGTCACAATAAATAGAAAAAAACACCGGCGGAAAGCGATAATCGATTAAAAAAAACAAGCGAACTGGAGTTTTGACCCGGAGAAGACAGGGTCGGTTAAAAAAAACAAAAAAAAAACTGCGTCCCTGGGACGTGCGGACTTATGGAAATGCGCGTCCTTTCTGATTTTAATGCATAAGAAGTATTAAAAAGTGCGTTAACACTATTATATATACATATTTATCTGAAAAAAAATGGGCATAGTGTCCTCTTACACTAGCCTACCTGGCCGGTCTAGGGGGCATGTGCCTGACCTCAGTTCAACGAACACCTGTCGTCCTTCCAGACCCTGATGCAACTAGTGTATCTCTCGGAAAATCTCAGGACAACTTTGTTGTCGGTTAACCTTTGACACACACTTCCAAAATGGCTACGCCCATGTTGTTTATACCGATTAATGTTAATTATGTGATGTATTAAACAGTTGGAAATGTACAAAAATAAGTCATGTCGCTTTGTTTTTATCAATTTATTCAACAAAACAATTACGTTCCAATTGTCCAATATAGGGATGTCACGGTATAAACATTTATCATGGTTAAAACTTCCTGCGATGAGGTGGCGTCTTGTCCAGGGTGTACCCCGCCTTCCGCCCGATTGTAGTTGAGATAGGCACCAGCGCCTCCCGCAACCCCAAAGGGAAAAAGCGGTAGAAAATGGATAGATGAATGGATGGATGGTTAAAACTTCCAACGGTTAGTTTAAGTTATCGTAAAACTGTGATTGATATTGAGAAGAAAAATGGAATAGCTTAGTTGCTCAGACAGCAATGTATTTAAATTTAGAGTGGGGTATGACATTAGTAATACGGAAGGATTTTATGTTAATGATATTTACTGTATGTCTTCCAGATCAAAACCATTGTGCACATGTTGCTGTTGAAAAAGGGGATTATGGATCTTTTGAGCAAGTGAAACTACCACAATGTCATCCCAGCTTGGACTTCCGGCGCGAGGCTCAAATATAACAGTTCTGATTACCGAAGTACATTCATCTCCCAATAGTCCGTTAGTTGAGTTTTGGGGAAAGTTGAATCAGGTCAGGACATTGGATCATCAATCCCTGTCCCCGGTTAATTTATTTCAAGAGTTGGAAGGAAATCCAGGTGACTTGTGCTTAGTCAAAATCAACCTTACGTGGTACCGGTGCCGCATTGTCTCAAGAAATGGATCCAACTGCAAAGTGTTCCTCATTGATGAGGGGATCACATTCATCACCACTACAAAGTTGCTGGCATGGGGTAAGCCTGAGCACTTCCACCTGCCACCTGAAGTGGAGCTCTGTGTGCTTGCCAATGTTTTGCCACTCTCACCTGAAAATAGATGGTCCCCAGGTGCAATAGAATTCCTGAAATATATTCGAGGATGGGAATCGGAGGCACATGTACAAGATGTACTGGTTCAGCAAAAAAAGCTTATTCTGGACATCCCATGCATATCCAGACAAATGTATGAAATGGGATTAGCAAAGAAACTGGGTTCCAGATGGTTTCTGGATGTCGTCAAAGCTTCAGATACCCACAGTAGTGCTAAAATGTTGCCAGCAGCTCTGCCAATCCCTATGGGTGAATTTGAGCAACTGCAGAATAAGGAGTTGTACATGTATCCACAGCTGCAAGCAGGAGCGGTGGAGACTGTTGTAGTCACTGAAGTGACAAATCCACAGCGAGTTTTTTGTCAGTTGAAGGTCTTTTCCCATGAGTTGAGAAAACTCTCAGAGCAAATCACACAGTGCTGTATTGGTAGAACGGGCAGTTGCAGTGTAGGTCCTGAAATGATTGGTTTTCCATGTGCTGCCAGAAGAAGTGATGGCAGGTGGTGCCGTTCTGTTCTACAACAAGTACTCCCAACAAACGATCTGGTTGAAGTACTAAATGTTGACCTTGGTACAAAACAATTTGTTCAAATGGAGAATATAAGACCATTGGCTCCAGAGTTCTTTAGAATGCCAGTTGTGACATATCTTTGCTCCCTCCATGGAATTATTGACAGAGGAGTTGGATGGACAAGCACCCAGATTGACTACCTCAAGTCCCTACTCTTGCACAAGACACTCATTGCCAAATTTGAGTACCAGAGTATCTCAGAGGGTGTTTACTATGTTACTCTCTATGGTGACGAAAATAAAAACCTCAACAACTTGTTCAGTTCCAAAGAGAGCTCTTTGCACGAGAGTGAAAAAACACTGCACAACTACGCAATTGGAAACGCATCAAACAGCAGCCCACATTCCTTTCAGCTTAAAAACAATGAAGGAAAACTTCTGCTTTCTGGACAAACCTTGGGGCATGGGCAGAGAATGGACACATTTTCAGTTGAGAACCTCCTTCCCAACTCCTCACACATGGCATGGGTGGCTCATGTCTGTAACCCATCTGAGTTTTGGATCCAAACACAAAACCATGCAAAAGAGCTGGATAATTTAATGGAAAAGATGCACCATTTGTACCAACATTCTGATAATAAAGACGTGATAGAAAACCCTACCGTTGGCACCTACTGTGCAGCTAAAGCAGACGATGGTGTCTTCTACAGAGCTGTTGTGTCGGAAGTTGGCAAAGCACACATCAAGGTGTTCTTTGTGGATTATGGCGACACCAAAGAGGTTGATGGGAGAAACATCAGAACGCTCCCTGACATTTTTAAGGAACTGCCAAAGCTTGCGTTAAAATGCGCTTTAGTGGGTGTTTGCCCAAAAGAGCATACATGGAGTTGCTTTGCCATTGATTATTTCAGCAAAATTGCCACTGACAAAATACTTAAGGTATACGTGATGGCAAAACGCGATGATACCCATCTGGTAACACTGACTGATTCTGAGGCATCAGGAGAAAAGGATATCAGTCAACTGCTGTGTTCTTCTGGCCTCGCTGAACGGGATGAGAAATTACCCAATATTTCCACGCAGCATTCAGAAGAAGGATGCTTGAGTGTTTACAAAAACAGTGTGGCGTCTTCTCAGACACAAAACATTTTTGATATCTCCAACAAAGAGAAACACATTGATAAGTTCAAGGCATGTATGTTTCCCATTGGTAGTGTCCTGGATGTCAACGTGTCCTACATCAACAGCCCAAATGATTTCTGGTGTCAGCTAGCTCAAAACGCTGTCCACTTGAAATTGCTTATGCATGACATGCAGGCATATTATGCTGGCAGTGAGTTTGAGCCTCTTACAGAAAGATCTTGTGTCGCTTTCCACCCAGACAATGGAATGTGGTACAGAGCTCTTGTAATTCACAATTACAAAACCCCTCTAGTGGATGTTCTTTTCGTTGACTACGGCCAGACAAAAGCTGTTTCTCTCCATGAACTGAGAAGGATTTGCCCAGAATTCCTCCAGCTACAAGGCCAAGCATTTAGGTGCAGCCTTTTCAACCCTCTTGAAGCCATGTCTGTTGTAAATGAGTGGAATGAAGAGGCAAAAGAAACCTTTCACAACTTTGTGGAAACTGCTTCCACTAACATATTGCCATTAAAGTGCACTGTATATGCTGTCATGTACAATGAACAAAAGATAGTGTTCAACAGTGTGGACCTGGAAACTCCATTTGAAAGCATCTGCACCATTTTGGCCAATCTTGCCACAGTTGAACCTGCCAAGAAAGACCTTGGATCATCTTTTCGCCTGGACACATATTACTACTCTACACACAACATCAAAACTGGAACCGAGGAACAGGTCACAGTCACGTGTGTGGTCAGCGTCAATCAATTCTACTGCCAACTTGAGAAGAATGCTGATGTGATAAAGGACCTTAAGGTAAAGGTAAATGACCTTTGTCAACAGCTTGCACGTGTGAAGACCCCAACAGTATTTGGAACATTGTGCTTTGCAAAATACACTGATGGACTCTGGTACCGGGCACAGATCAAAGCCACAAGACCTTCAGTCCTGGTTCATTTTGTTGATTACGGTGAAACGACTGAAGTGGCAAAATCAGACTTGCTTCCAGTGCCTAAAGAGGCCTATGACATAATGTCTGTACCTGTGCAAGCAGTAGTGTGCTGTCTCTCTGATGTCCCTGCAGATGTCCCCAGCGAGGTGAACGGCTGGTTTACAACAACTGCGACCGAATGTAAATTCCGTGCACTAGTGGTGGCCAAAAAACCCAATGGTAACCTGCTTGTTGAACTGTATCACAAAGAAATCCAAATCAATTTGAAGCTTAAGAAGATCTTTCAAATAGAGACGCAGATTGAAGGGAAAGTTCTCTATGAGGGTCGGAGAGTAGAGACTCCCACTGCAAATAAGGTATCAAAAACAACTTTTTCCAAAGAAGCAATGCCAGTACCTCCAAAAACCATCCAGAAATTAATGATTGAACCAAAACCAGCACGTCAAGTGAGAAGTGAGATGCTAACTTCAAAACAGAGTTCGCAAAATGGTCCGAGGCTTAAAGCCTCTTCAAAAGAAATGTACTTGCCACCACACCAAAGACAGCACTATGGTGGGCAAATGATTAAAAAACCAGGACAAGAACATGTCATAGTTGCAAACAACGCAAAACATAGTGATAGTACATTACCCAGCAAAGAATCTGACAATGTGCTCCCACAAGCAAAAAATCCTCGGCGCCCTAAACTTGAAGACATTCCCAAAAACTCGCTACCATCGGGTATGAAGGCAGATGTTTATGTCTCCCATTACAACAGCCCGTTAAGTTTTTACGTACAGCTTGTCCGAGAAGAAGACACCATCTTCTCCCTGGTAGACAAGCTCAATGACTCGCTGTCAACTCCTAAAATCAGCCTCACAGAAGTGGCTGCAGGGGAAGTTGTTGAAGCCCAATTTGCAGATGATTCCTTGTGGTACCGCGCGGTTGTAAGAGAAGTGCTCTCCAACTCCATGGCTGTTGTTGAGTTTATTGATTTTGGCAACACTGCACAATTATCTACATCCCAGATGGCCAATCTAGATCAGCAATTTGTGCAGTTACCAAGGTACAGCACACATTGCAGGCTCAGTGGTTGTGGATCTCTTGAACTGCTTGATGCAGAAGTAGTACAGACTTTAAAGAGAGATATGGGTTCCAATGCAGAAAAGAAGCTGAAGTGTCAGTTTGTCCAACTGTCAGATGATGTGTGGGAAGTTACTCTAGTGGATAACGGTGTGCAGATTCGGTGTGATGTTCCATCAAGGTACCCTAAAATCTCTCCAGACTTTGAACACGTGGTGGAAAAAACTGTTCAGAACCCAGAAACATCACTAAAATCACGTTCTCTATATTACCACCCCGTGAATTTCAAAGTGGGACAACAGTTAGAGGTTTATATCTCGGCTGTATATGATGCCCAGTCCTTTTGGTGTCAGTCTCTTGACTCGGTGGAGCTTGATAAGCTATTTGAAAGTCTCTCAGAAATTGGAAACGCTGACCGTAATGAACATGTCACCATTAGCACACTCTCACCTGGCACTCCATGTGTTGCACTTTTTGCTGAAGACCAGCTTTGGTGCCGTGCAGAGGTGTTGAATCGAAATGGGAGGGAGCTGTCCGTTCTATTTGTAGACTACGGAAACACATCTCAAGTGTCCGACTCAGATGTGAGGGAAATCACAGATGACCTTTTAACAACTCCCCCTCAGGCATTTTTGTGCAAACTTGAAGGTTTTGATATGTGCCGTGGCTCTTGGTGTGATGGTGCAGGAGATGAATTGTCTTCAATCACGGCAGACAAATTACTGCAGATGACGATCACAAAAATATCAAGCGATGATGGAAAGGACACATGCTTTGTGCAGTTGGAATGTGAAGGAGTAATGATAAATGAAAAAATGAAAACCTGGTGGGTCAGTTCCACACCGGACGACAAACAGAATGTCACTGAGTCCTCATTTGATGATAGACAACAGTCAACTGATTCCACAGAAAAAGTGTCCAAAGATGAAACTCCTGAACTTGAAGAAATCGGTGCTAATGGAGCTCAAACTGAGAGACATGTCACTAATGACCTGCTCATGGCAGTAACCCGTACCTCAGAGCACATTGAGAACTCTGTCGGAGACACTTCAATTATTTCTACTGAGTACCCACTTGAACAGAGACGTTTGTCAGGAAGCCAGAGCCCAAATGAGCATGTAAACGTAGTCCCAACTCCAGAGGGCAACATTTTGTTCAATGATATTGGAATAGAAGAAAACAAACTTCTCTTACAAATCATTGCCGAAAATGTGGGGGAAAGTGACAAGAACTATGGTGAGGAATCTACCTCAGTGATGCAAACAATTTGGCCAGGAGAAATAACATCTCCAGATCAGAGCCTTCAAGTGGCCTCTGATGAATATGGGGTCTCAACGTCCCAAATTGAGGATTGGGCACCCTTCAACATGAGTGCCAGCTCTGAAGTCATGAGTTATTCTGTTGGTAAGTACCATATTAGGTTCCTTCTTCTCATTAGCATAAAGTGTTATCATACATTCATTTTACATGGGAAAAAAAAAACTTTTTTTATTGTATTTCCAGCACAAAATAAAGCTAGCGATGACTGCAACCTGGCCAATTCAAGTCCAATTACAAGTGGGATGTCGGTGAAAGTGGTAAATTATTTTTTTCTCTGCGGGAGTTGTAGATGCACAGTAACACTACAGACTCTGATTACAGAATACTGTACTAATTAAAAGTTGCTTTATCCATTGTAATTAATAGGGCGGTGAAACACAGAAATATCATTTACCAGTGTTTCTAACCCAAGAGGGACAAGCGGTAGGAAATGGATGGATGTATAAACCAGTTTTTCTCAACAATAGTGTTTTTCAACCCTTTGTTGGGCCGCAAACGCTCCGTTGAAGGCTGCCGATATATCGGTTTCCCAGTTCTGGTCTTTATGGGCTGCTGCGGTACTCAGTTGTAATATACTTCTCCACCACTTTGTGGCTGTAATTACAATATCAAACAAACTTAAGAAGTCTGGAGCTATAGGCAAAGAGAAGCACAGATATTATGACTACTTAGGTGAAGCTGTATTTTCATTTGCACTTTAATTTTTGACAGTTAAGACACATTCAATGTTCATTTAGTTTATTTTAGAACAACATATTTTTCATCAGGTATTCATTAGCCCTTTATAAAGTCTATTGGTTTCGTACTTGTTTTTCTAATCAAGCTGACCTCAGCCCAAGGTTAGTGTGTTAAATAAATATTTATCTTCCATATCATTTGACAAGGTTGTAAACAGGTTAGATAAAATTATTTAAGATGAATAAAGTCAAGAGTAAGATTACCAATTCATGGAGGTCAAAAAGGTTAAGAAGCCACAGTGTAGCAACTGCCACGGTAGTTCCTTGTGATGACTTGGTCTCAGTTCTCAAAGAAATGGTACCGACATTTTGTATTGACCCCACTATAGCAAATATACCACCTAATGTACTTGATACAATATATATTACGGTAAACACTTTGTATTATTGCATGTATGGAGTGCCAAAAACCATTCAGTGTGTAGTTACACTTTTATCTCGACTGTGTTTGTGGGAAAATGTCTTTTTGCAAGCCGTTTCGATTCTGTCTTGATTGAGAGTTAAGAAATTAAATAAGATCACACACACAAGGCTCTCAGCCAATGACTTGAGAAAAATATGCCAATTTAAAAGGTCCCCCTTAAAGTATTGACTTGGGATGCAACCATAAACTGTATTAATATTTGCGTTTCCATTACCTTTAGAAATAACCCAAATATCGCAATAAGAAACTGGTAATTGAAACACCCATATTTCAAAAAAACCTCTCAAATATTAGTCGTTTTTTGACTGCAGGGACTTTTTGGAGTTCCTATAACCTTTTTAGTCCCGGCTCTTAGTTCCGAGAACCATTTTACAGTAACTCCAATTCTGAGGCAGGGTCTAAAGTTAGTCCCATAGAAACTAAAACACTTAGGTGTTTGATGATTGGTTGAACTGACGATCTACGCCCCTTGCCGGATATGCGCTTCTCCTAGCCACAACACAGACCCGCTATGTTTACTTATAGGATACGTAGGCCTGTACGATCAGCACATGCGGTAATTAATAAGTGACATACTTGCTATCCTTTAGTCTACCATGAAACTAAGAAATATCGCTTGTCGCTGGATTCCTTATGCCCTTACTCCCTCAGTGTACTCTTCCATTAACGTTATCAGAGGCTGAATTTTCCCACCCATTCTTGTTATTCCTTGCAAGCATACAATCATGAACACAGTAGCTTTCGAGGTCTCCATTCTTGTTTCTCTGTTCACTTTTCACGGTTGGTTGGTTTGTTGGTTCGTTGGTTGTTTTGCATTGGTGGGTGAAGCGCTATAGTAATACGTAACGGATCGCGGGCAGATATGCGTCACGTTTCTTAACAAGGTCCCCAGCATCTTCAGCCATGTGTTATTTTCACTTTACATTGATTAAAAAAGCCACATCAAAATGGGTTTTGCGACACTCCCGCTAGCGCTAATGACAGTCAGCTCTTTTGGATACGATCGCTGTCGAACCTCCACCTGAAGGGACATCTTTGACAAGCAAGACTTTTTGCTCTGTGTCATAAGAAAGGTGCAACATTATCTTATGTTATTAGTCCTTCTTTAACAACAAATCATGACGTTAGCTTACGTGTGTTGCTTCCATGCGCATAAAGAGAGACCAAGCAACTAGAAAAACAAAATTTAGCGTCCTCTTTGTAGTGTGTACCGATGTTAAAGACAATAGACACTTCATTACAGATGTACTATCGATGCTTTATAATTCCATAAGAGTTTTGCTGCGGCACACACACGTCCGTGTGCTTTATATATGCACTCAAAACATGCAAAATGGTTTCCTTAGCTCGTTAGTGCGTGCTGATTTTAGAAATAATTTACTATTCACTGCACATGTAGTACCTCAGCATGTTTTAATTCTCTGTGTTGGATTTGAGCAGCACATTCGTGCATGCTCTCTTTAAACATTGGGAAAAAACAAAGAGAACAATGTTCCCAGGGCTCTGTGTGCATGCAGGTTGGTTTTAAATAATGTATATGGAGCTGTGGCTGCAAGGTAGTTGGTGCCTGTTGTGGCAGTTACCCTAGAACCCGTTGGTGGACACCGGTAGTGAGGGATGCCGTCAATCTGAAGAAAGAGTTCTATTGGGTTCTTTTGGCTCATAGGACTCCGGAGGCAGCAGGCAGGTACCAACAGGCACCAACAGGCCAGGCGGTATGCGGCTTAAGCGGTCGCGGAGGCAAAATCTCGGACATGGAAGGAGTTCCGGAAAGCCATGGAAAACGACTTCCGGACGGCTTTGAAGCGATTCTCGACCACCATCCGCCACCTTGGGAAGGGGAAGCAGTGCACTGTCAACACCATGTATGGTGAGGATGGTGTTCTGCTGACCTCGACTGCAGATGTTGTGGATCGGTGGGGGGAATACTTCAAAGACCTCCTCAATCCCACCAACACATCTTCTTATGAGGAAGCAGTTCCTGGGGAATCTGTTGTAGGCTCTCCTATTTCTGGGGCTGAGGTTGCAGAAGTAGTTAAAAAGCTCCTCTGTGGCAAAGCCCCGGGGGTGGATGAGATCCGCCCGGAGTTCCTTAAGGCTCTGGATGCTGTGTGACTGTCTTCGTTGACAAGTCTCTGCAGCATCGCATGGACACCGGGGGCAGTACCTCAGGATTGGCAGACCGGGATGGTAGTTCCTCTCTTTAAGAAGGGGAACCGGAGGGTGTGTTCCAACTATTGTGGGATCACACTCCTCAGACTTCCCGGTAAGGTCTATTCAGGTGTACTGGAGAGGAGGCTACGCCGGATAGTCGAACCTCGGATTCAGGAGGAACAGTGTGGTTTTCGTCCTTGTCGTGGAACTGTGGACCAGCTCTATACTCGGCAGGGTTCTTGAAGGTGCATGGGAGTTTGCCCAACCAGTCTTCATGTGTTTTGTGGACTTGGACAAGGCATTCGACCATATCCCTCGGGAATTCCTGTGGGGAGTGCTCACAGACTGTCTGATTGTGGCGGGCCGTTCCCTGTACAATCAGTGTCAAAGCTTGGTCCGCATTGGTTTCAGTAAGTCGGACAAGTTTCCAGTGAGGGTTGGACTCCGTCAAAGCTGCCCTTTGTCACCGATTCTGTTCATGACTTTTATGGACAGAATTTTAGGCGCTGTCAGGGCGTTGAGGGGATCCGGTTTGGTGGGTGCGGGATTAGGTCTCTGCTTTTTGCAGATGATGTGGTCCTGGTGACTTCATCTGGCCAGGATCTTCAGCTCTCACTGCATCGGTTCGCAGCCAAGTGCAAAGCGACTGGGATGAGAATTAGCACCTGGGAGTCCGAGTACAATGTTCTCGCCCGGAAAAATGTTGTGATCTCCGGGTTGGAGAGGAGACCCTGCCCCAAGTAGAGGAGTTAAAGTACCTCGGAGTCTTGTTGTTGAGGAAGAGTGGATCGTGAGATCGACAGGTGGATCGGTGCGGTGTCCTCAGTAATGTGGATGTTGTATCGATCCGTTGTGGTGAAGAAGGAGCTGAGCTGGAAGGCAAAGCTCTCAATTTACCGGTCGATCTACATTCCCTTCCTCACCTATGTTCATGAGCTTTGGATTATGACCGAAAGGACAAGATCCCGAGTTCAAGCGGCCGAAATTAGTTTCCTCCGCTGAGTCGCGGGGCTCTCCCTTAGAGATAGAGCTCCTCCCGGATGGCAGAGCTTCTCAGCCTAAATAAAGCCGCTGCTCCTCCACATTGAGAGGAGACAGATGAGGTGGTTCAGGCATCTTGTGAGGATGCCACCCGAACGCCTCCCTAAGGAGGTGATTAGGGCACGTCCGACTGGTAGGAGACCACAGGGAAGACCCAGGACACACTGGGAAGACTATGTCTCCCGGGTGGCTTGGGAACGCGTCAGAATCCCCTGGGATGAGCTGGACAAACTGACTGGGGAGAGAAAAGTCTGGGCTTCCCTACTTAGGATGCTGCCCCCGCAACCCGACCTCGGATAAGCAGAAGAAGATCGATGGATGGATGATTATTACTTATTCCAAACTTCATGAACAACAACAAACATAACAAAACATCACTTACTGTACATTGTCTGCTGTCATTAGGATGCCGATTGCTGGGATGTTTATATCTTCCCATTGAGATGAAGAATGACTCATAATCCTCACGAAAAAAAGAGAAGAGGGTGGAACCAAGCTTCTTTTCGTGTCGTTATCGCCATTTCCGGGATTAAATTGGCTGTCAATGTGTACTAAATTGTCGGAATATCTCCTCAGTCATCTACTTTTCAGGTGAGAAGCATGATTTATGATCTACAATAAACTTACTGGGAGCAAGGAATCAAGGAAGCAGACAACCCCTTGATAATGTAAACATAGGGAGACAGTAAGTGATCACGGCAACGTTATAGCTTGTCTGCAATAGCACTGATAATAACAGTATCACTAATACTTGGTTAAAATTCAAGTCACGAAATAGAAAGGTGGTATTATTGGCATTCTTAGAATGGTTATTTATCGTTTGTTGTGACCAGAATAGTGGACCTCCCATTGGCTCAATGTAAGCAGACTTATTTTACATTTAGTATTGAAAATGCATTTTGTTTTTAAAATCCATCCGTCTTGTCTTTCATAATGATTGTGAACAATAGGCAAAATTCCCTCAAAAAGTGCAGTTATCCTTTAAAGTGCCAGAATACAAACAAATATTGAAAACGATTATAGCATAGCCGTTAAAACAGACAAAATACTAAGACTAAAACACTATCAGTGAAGCATAAGAAACACAAAACTCAATCGTGGCTTTTATTTTAGTCATTTAAAAAGTTGATTTCTTCTTATAAGATGACAATACTTTTTTGAGCACTTTCAACAATACCATGATAATGAATTTGTAAAATGTTTTCATCCCTGGTACCAAACATATAATACTATACATCTGTCCTCTTATAGAACATGACAACTAGTGACAAGACTTTGGAAGTTTCTAAGGAGAATACATATTCAGGTTTTTTTTTTTAACTCTTCTTTCTCCATTTGTCAGCTGAATGGCAAGGCTAATAACTAATCATTTTATTGTCTGTGCAGATGTTCCGGGCGACAGCAGACCTATTTTCACAGATGTGGTACAATATTCCAGGCGCATATTTCAGAAAACGCATTGCAAAAACGTGCCATGTTGGTAAAGTGCATTTCACATTTCAGGAGAGGATGCATCGTGCTGAGGAGGCGATACATCTCACTGAGGAAGCGGTGCATCGCACTGAGGAGGCAGTGCACCGCACTGAGGAGGCGGTACATCGTACTAAGAGCACGGTGCATCAAACTGCGGCGGCGGTGCAACGTACTGAGGAGGCGGTGCAACGTACTGAGGAGGCGGTGCATCGTACTGAGGAGGCGGTGCATCGTACTGAGGAGGCGGTGCATCGTACAGAGGAGGCGGTACATCCCACTGAGGAGGCGGTACATCTCACTGGGGAGGCGGGGCATCCCACAGGGGAGATGGGGCATCCCACAGAGCAGGCGGTGCATCCCACTGAGCAGGCGGTGCATCTCACTGAGGAGGTGGTGCATCCCCTTGAGAAGGTGGTGCATCCAACTGAGGAGGTGGTGCATCCCACTGAGCAGGTGGTGCATCGTACTGAGAAGGCGACGCATCGTGCTGAGGAGGCGGGTCACCCGACAAAGAAGGCGGTGCGCCCTACTGAGGAGGCGGTGCACCCTACTGAGGAGGCGATGCACCGTACTGATGAGGCGATGCATCGTACTGAGGAGGCGATAAATCCCACCGAGGGGGCGACACTGACAGGTACACATGCCTTTTTGTCCAATAAGAGCTTTGTTTTTTTTCACCTTGTCCTTCTTTCAGAGGGCAGTATTTACACGTCTTTACTGCTACACCTGTACTGCTACGGCCACTACTACTTAACCATTATTGTCTCTTTTTGGCAGATTCCTGTGGTGTAAGTGATGAAGGTGCAACGATTGATGGAAATGATTGCTGCATTGGCGTGGCAGAGGAGGAAAGGGTAACTTGCGTCACACAAATTTCCACATGGTTGGTGCACACACGTGAGGTGATTTTCATTCTGTTTCTGCACGTTTGAAGCCTGAGTTAGCCTGACAATCACTAGTTGTTGTTTTTTTATAACTACATATTTCTGGTTAGAATGGGTTGTGAAGTGAAGTGAATTATATTTATATAGCACTTTTCTCTAGTGACTCAAAGCGCTTTACATAGTGAAACCCAATATCTAAGTTACATTTAAACCAGTGTGGGTGGCACTGGGAGCAGGTGGGTAAAGTGCTTTGCCCAAGGACACAACGGCAGTGACCAGGATGGCGGAAGCGGGAATCGAACTTGCAACCCTCAAGTTGCTGGCACGGCCACTCTACCAACCGAGCTATGCCGCCCCAACCGAGCTATGCCGCCCCAATTTGTCTAATACATGCTGATTTATCAGCTAGTTTATTAGGCACAGATCGTTACCATAAATATATCCACAGTGCATCTTTAAAGTGTTAATGGAGTACAATTATTGTATTTCATTTTGGGATAAGGCTGTATGATTAAAAAAAATTTGAAGTCCTGTTTTTCTCCGGCCGTCCTGTAACTTATTGTACAGTGCAGCTTTGAATATCATACATGATTATTCTTATTAGCAATCGAACAAAACTTTCTTTTTCAGGCCGAAAACCAATATTTGGTGGTGATGTTCATTTGTAGTAAAAGTTATTTAAACATGAATATGATGTGTCCGTAAACAATTTACTAAGGTCTGACATGTTTAGTAACTTAACCAGTGACAGTAGCCAGGCGAAGAGGGCGGTGCGCGACTGGCAACCGGGATGTGACACACTGACAGACTTTTTCAAATTGGTTACAACGGTGGAGGGCGGGACATCGAAATGAAAACCATAACAACATTTCAGGGCTGTAAATCAAATTTTGAAATGAGCATATCCCAGCTGAACTACTGTTACCAGTTATAAAGGTATTCAAAAGAATATGATTTATTAATGCCTTTTGACATATCACGGCCATTTAATGATGACTTGACATTAGGGGTGTAACGGTACACAAAAATTTCGGTTCGGTACGTACCTTGGTTTAGTGGTCACGGTTCGGTTAATTTTCGGTACAGTAAGAAAACAATATGTAAATTTTTTGGTTATTTATTTACCAAATTTATAAAAAATGGCATAACATACATATACACACAGGGCCCGTTGGCAGAGTTAATGAAGTCAACATATATAAAATAAAAACTAAATAAGATAAGGCTCAGAATGGTTTCTTAACAAAAGCTTTCTTTATATAAAGTGCTTTTTTTGATTGATTGATTGAGACTTTTATTATTGGGGCTGCATAGCTCGGTTGGTAGAGTGTCCGTGCCAGCAACTTGAGGGCTGCAGGTTCGATTCCCGCTTCCGCCATCCTAGTCACTGCCGTTGTGTCCTTGGGCAAGACACTTTACCCACCTGCTCCCAGTGCCACCCACACTGGTTTAAATGTAATTTAGATAGTGGGTTTCACTATGTAAAGCGCTTTGAGTCACGAGAGAAAAGCGTTATATAAATATAATTCATTCATTCATTCATTAGTAAATTGCACAGTACAGTACATGTTCCGTACGATTAACCACTAAATGGTAACACCCCAATAAGTCAAGGTCCACGTTAATCAACATTAAACTGCCTCCAGTTGTTGCTCAGATGAAATAAAATGACAAAACTTTTCTTATACATATAAAAAGTGCAACATTAAACAATTTCAAGTCAACTCAGCCTCAGATTAACTTTTCCGTCCTCCATTGTTGTATCGCACCGCGAAGCAGAAGTGTTCCCAAAGGGGAGATGTTAACGAGGCAGGAGAGTCTTCCAGCTCTGGCTTTTACATGTTGTCCTAGCCCGGTCGCTGCTATCCTGCCGTGTGTTGTGCCTCGCTCTGCATTGTTTACACAACGTGCGGTGCGCTACCTAATATGTCCGTGTGGAAACTTGTTCGGTACACCTCCGAACCGAACCGAAACCCCTGTACCGAAAAAGGTTCAATGCAAATACACGTACCGTTACACCCCTACTTGACATTAAATTTCTACATTTGGCACCTTTAAGTTATTTTGTCCGTGCCATATTACTTTGTTTATTACACTTGTGTTGCTTTCATGTGCACATTCAATTTCTACAAAATTTTATTGGTTCACGAAACCATGTTCTTATCTACAATGTTTCTTCTACAAAGGAAACCATGTTGATTGTGTTGTTCCAATAAAACTTGTTTAAAAGATTTCACTATACATAAATACTTTTTGAAAGTTTTGAGCACATTTAAAAATACATCGCTAATAATGATAACTGTGATGATAAACTTTCATACCGTGACGTCCCGAATTATTACTCCATAGACTTTAGCCCACATTACTTCAATTTGCTTTTTTCCTCCTCCCCGTTTCCTAGGATTGCAGCAGCAGAATGACCATGGAACTTTTTTCCTCTGCAGATGACGGCTCGGGTAAGTGTTGGAATACATTTTATTTCACTGCTTTGGAACCTGATCTTCTCATGCGCTAAATCAGACGCTTGCCTGTCAAACATCATCCATTTGTCTCTGGTCGTCAACGAAGGATGCGAAGACGGCAGGCGCTGAACAAGATGGATGTTTGTCTGCGTTCAAGTTAAGTCCAAACACGTGTTGAGTTTGTCCTCGTATTGTTATATTGTTCAGCATCTCGATAAAAGGGTGTAGTGTCGCAAACACTTAATATCTTCAAACTTTGCTATGATTCGTTTGTTAAATATCAAAAAAGACCATTTTTGGTGTCATTCTGGAGTTTTTCGTGCACTTTTGGTTTATTGTGTCACAGTAAAGGTTGTTACAAATCTGCTCGCATTGAACGCCTCCTTTATTAGCGCGTAGAAAAAAAACAAATGTGGGAATGAAGGCAAATAACTACATTCTGAGTTGGCTTACATTTTCAACTGAGTCTTTGATCCAGGAGCTAACGTCAGTCACAGAAGTACAATACTACATCACAATCATATCAGAAATTGATGGTAATAATCACAATTAAATAAGTTTAAACCAGGGGTGCCCAAACGTTTTCCATTGAAGGCTACAGACTGACAAATCAAGATATGCGGAAGCCATTTTGATTCTTTTCACCTTCAAAGAAGAAGAAAATGCTAATTTGGTAAAAAAATTTGCATAGATGCTGAAAAACTACATCTGAACAAAAATGCTAACAAGTAGCCTGCTGGCCAGATGGCATCATGTAACATAAAATATATGCTAAAAAAGACAGCATGCTCACAGTATTATGCTAATGTTTACAGTTAACATTAGTGAAATACCAAAATATATGAAATTAAAGTATATGCCTGTTAAATTAGCCACAAAAGCGAGCACACTTATTTTCGCATGCTAAAATGCCAACTGTAACATGCATTATGTACCAAAATGTATTACTCTGAAAAGCCCTTTGAGACACTTGTGATTTAGGGCTAAATAAATAAACATTGATTGATTGATTGAAGGGTTTCACGGTGGCAGAGGGGTTAGTGCGTCTGCCTCACAATACGAAGGTCCTGCAGTCCTGGGTTCAAATCCAGGCTCTGGATCTTTCTGTGTGGAGTTTGCATGTTCTCCCCGTGAATGCGTGGGTTCCCTCCGGGTACTCCGGCTTCCTCCCACCTCCAAAGACATGCACCTGGGGATAGGTTGATTGGCGAGACTAAATTGGCCCTAGTGTGTGAATGTGAGTGTGAATGTTGTCTGTCTATCTGTGTTGGCCCTGTGATGAGGTGGCGACTTGTCCAGGGTGTACCCTGCCTTCCGCCCGATTGTAGCTGAGATAGGCGCCAGCGCCCCCCGCGACCCCGAAAGGGAATAAGTGGTAGAAAATGGATGGATGGATGGATGATTGATTGAAAAATGTGTTTAAGATGCTAGCATGCTAACATTAGCATTTATCAAGTACCAAAATATGACTGAAGTATGTGACTACAAAACAAGCTAAAAAAAAAAAAAGCTAGCATACTAACGTTGTATTGCCAACAGGAATTCGGGCTGTGACTCTTTGGGTGTCCCACGATTCGATTCAATATCGATTCTTGGAGTCACGATTCGATAATATATAGATTTTTTCGATTCGATTAGATTCTCGATTCAAAAACGATATTTTTCTGATTCAAAAGGATTCTGTATTCATTCAATACATAGGATTTCAGCAGGATATACCCCAGTCTGCTGACATGCTAGCAGAGTAGTAGATTTTTTTTTTTTAAACTTCTATAATTGTAAAGGACAATGTTTTATCAACTGATTGCAATAATGTAAATTTGTTTTAACTATTAAACGAACCAAAAATATGACTTATTTTATCTTTGTGAAAACATTGGACACAGTGTGTTGTCAAGCTTATGAGATGCGATGCAAGTGTAAGCCACTGTGACACTATTGTTCTTTTTTATTCTTTTTATAAATGTCCAATGATAATGTCAGTGAGGGATTTTTAATCACTGCTATGCTGAATTGATACTGTTGTTGATAATATTCATTTTTGTTTCACTACTTTCGGTTTGTTCTGTGTCGTGTTTGTGTCTCCTCTCAATTGCTCTGTTTATTGCAGTTCTGAGTGTTGCTGGGTCAGGTTTGGTTTTGGAATTGGATTGCATTGTTATGGTATTGCTGTGTAGTGGTTTGTTGGATTGATTAAAAAAAATTAAAAAATCCATAAAAAAAAAAAAAAAAAAAAATCGATTCTGAATCGCACAACGTAAACTATTCGATTCGTATTCGGATCAATTTTTTCCCACACCCCTAGCAGATATCATTTGTCAATTCACAAAAATGCCTGCAAAATGAGCAAAAATCTAGCACGCTATTATTAGTTGGCTAACAAATTGGCCGCAATTTGCCCCGTGGCTGCACTTTGGACACCCCTGTTATACATGGTCAGTTATTTAAAACACACACCTACACACACACAAACACACTGTTACACTGAAAGTATTTGCAGCACAGTTCAGATGAAAAAACAGTTGGACAAAAAAGTCCATTTTGAACCCTGATTTTTAACGATGAGGTCTGCGGTACTTCATGCGGCATGTGGTGCGAGTCACATGGCCGACTGAAGCAAGGGGACGTTAGTTCCTGGGATGAGGTTTTCATCTTCTCCGTCAATCAGACGGTCCCACTGATTGAAGTCTTTTTTCAAACCTGGACAAAGAGAGACACATTTATAAACTTCATTCACACACAAAAGTGGATCCCCTGCATATTTGCGATTTACCATAACGGTCTGCAAATTCTCAATTTTGTCTGTTTTTTGTGAGAACATCTGCCCATTGATGCCATTTTTTCTTTTTACTTTAGTTGTATTTTTGAAAAAAAAAAAATATATATATGTTCCGTAAATTCTGGGCTGTAAAGCGAATTGGTATATAAGCCGCACCCAAGTTTTAGAACAAACTCATATTTTTCCATATATTAGCTGCACCGCACTCTAAGCTGCAGATACATATGTTTTGAAAATAGTTTTTTACACAAAAATATTCTGTAAATGTTTATTTACATACCTTAACTGTTTCCAAACGCTGTCTGTAACAAGGCAGTAAAACGGAGGGTTAAAAAAAAAAACAGAAGTCATCGTCAGGGATTGACTAGGTGCGAAACTAGCTCTCCAATCAGCTAAACAGACTCTATAAAAGGAGTGGTCCACTCCCGGCTAGCTCTCCAATCAGCTAAACAGACTCTATAAAAGGAGTGGTCCACTCCCGGCTAGCTCTCCAATCAGCTAAACAGACTCTATAAAAGGAGTGGTCCACTCCCGGCTAGCTCTCCAATCAGCTAAACAGACTCAACTCTACAGTGAGGTTTTGGTGAATTTACTGAGGAATTTGTGAATGTGAAACAATACAAAAAGAATGCCATTGTAAGTTAATAACACTAACAGACACTCGTAAACGTGTTAGTGTACTAGCTCATGCTAACAACGCTATCTTGATTACATTACGAAAGCACCTACAAATATGCATAAAAACACTCCTACAGACAACACGCATGGGACGCTTTAGTAAGTAAGAATTGTTTTAGTTATATTGTAAAACTTAAAAACGTCACTTGGAGTGATGAATGAAGAATCCATATGAGTAGAAACGCTACGGACGGTTTTACATCTTGTTTAAAGCAAAAACAGGAAGTACATTTTCAACCGGCAGCACCTGCAGTGAGCGGACTCGTCCAAAAGATGGCGCCACAGCACAAACAGTAACACACCTATTCAGTTTTTCTGTTGGCATATACAAAGACTATTTGTTCATTACTATTGGCAAAGAAAAACACACCTATTCAGTTTTTCTGTTGGCATATACAAAGACTATTTGTTCATTACTATTGGCAAAGAAAAAAAAAAAAGAATAAGTCAATGTGTTTTATAAGCCGCAGGGTACAAAGCGTAGGAAAAAAGTAGTGGCTTATAGTTTGGAAAATACGGTGTAGAGCAGGAAGGAAGTGGCAGTCTTCCAACTCGAATTATGCTGTGTCGACCAACATCTCAGTCGATTTACCAATCTCCCTGCTGTTTTTCTGTGTCTTTATAATAGCCTGGCTGTCGAAATGATGGCCAATCAACAACCTTGGCTGTCCCGATACAGCTCTTTCACTTCCAATATGATACCAATGTTGGAGCCTCGAGTATTGGCCGACAGTGATATTAACCCGATATGACAACAGCACAAATCATAGCACATTCTTGTATTATTCAGTAGTAGTGCTGGGCGATATATAGAGTTTTTAAGATATAGCGATATATTTTTAAACAAGATATGAATTATGAAAATATGGTAATATAGATATAATACATTTCTTGTTAAAATGACCAAACACCGCTTATTTGTTAAATTCTGGGGCTACAAAACCCCTCCCCTTTCTCTTTCCATTTCCAAGACTGCTTGCACGTATAAGAACATCCATGATTGGTTGGTTGTTTTATTATGATAAGTCACGATTGGTTAAGAGTAGGGAAAAACATTAGGGACAGGCCAATTAGAGGCAAGATAGGGCGGGTCATGGAAACAGGAAGAGAAATCACAACAGACGTCCCAAATGATAACGAGAGAGTCGGAGATGAGAAGAGGGAATTTTCAAGCGGGCGATTTATATACTTAGGTATAGAACCTTTATTTAACCAGATAAGAAACCCATTGAGATCATGATTTCTTTCACAAGGGTGACCTGGCCAAGAGGTCAACAGCACATGTCACAGAGCAGTTTCAAAAAAGTAATACATTAAGACATACAATTTAAAATACATAAAAGACAACTGTTTAAGACAACTGTAAAACAATAAAGATTTACACCTTTTAAAAACACAGGCACTGAGCAAAAGTCTCTTGCTCTCTGTCCCTCAGGACAGAACGGAAGGCTCCAAATGGAATTAGTTCAGTGAGTTTCAGTTTCGTCTGCAATGCATTCCATGCCATAGGGTTAGCAATGCCATAAGCTCTTTTGCCAAATTCAGTCCGTACATGGGGAACAGTTAAAACATACAAATTGTTAGAACGTAACGCATAAGAGCTGTTTTTTCTTTGTAACAAAGTACACAAGTATGGAGGTATTAAACCTAAAAGAGCTTTATAAATGATGGTCAGCCAATGTGTGTATCTGCGCGATAAGTCTGACTTCATATACAGTTGACAATGGTGGGTGAGACTACGACAGCCAGTAACAAATCTTAGTGCTGAGTGAAAAACAGTGTCCAAGGACTGGAGGCATTTAGATTAGGCACTAAAATAAAGCACTTCTCAATCAATTGTGGGCAAAATAGTCGCTGTCACCAATTTCTTTCTGACTTTAAGAGAGAAGCAGTTTTTATTTCTAAAAAGGAAACCAAGCTTTACCCTAAGCTTAGAGACCAAGGTGTTAATATGGGCTTCGAATGAAAGCTCCTGATCAAGAGTAAACCCCAAGTACTTGTAATTTAAGACCTGCTCTATAGGGTTTCCATTTGATGTTACAATATTTGGATTTTTTTCCAGTAGCACCCTTGAATGAGAGAAAACCATTACCTTGCTTTTATCTGTATTTAAAACCAATTTAAGATCAAATAAGCGAGCCTGGATGACATCAAAAGCAGCTTGTAAAAACTCAAAAGCCTGAGTGATGGAGGTTGAACAGCAATAGATAATGGTGTCGTCTGCATAAAAATGGTACATTGCATTTGTACTTAAAAAACTAGTGGAAGATGGTAGAGGGATTCTCTTTTTTAGATTTTTCTTTTAGCGATGTAGACGATGTCCAGGGAATCCACAACATGTCTACTGGGCCACATTCGGACAAATGTATGAGTCTGGATAAAACATTCATTTGAGTTGTTTACCACGTAAGCCTAAATCAAAACTGTTCTCCAGTTGCCATATTTGGCAGGAGAAATGCTGCCAAAAATGTATGCCGAAGTGAGGAAGATGAAAGCCGCACATTAAGTCAAGTCAGTTGGCGCTGACCAGAACCGTACGTGTGTGACAGTCCATTACATCGTCCACTGGGAATTAAAAAGTGGCTGCCTGCAAATTATTTTTTTTTATCAGCGTTTGATACATTTTGTATTATTTGCACAGCTAAGGTTATTTATTTTATGTAGAAATAATATTTTCCTATTTTATTTATGTTATGTAATTATGAGCTACTTAAACCGTTTCTTTTTTGTGCTGTAAATACCCATCTTGATTAAGTGGGTTAATAAAAGTGCCACTGACTGTTTACAGTACAGTTGTCAGTCACTTCAATTTCCGTGAATCTCGCTTAAAAATGAATATATTTATATGTATACTTTCAACCGGAAAATATATCAAGATACAGTGGGGCAAAAAAGTATTTAGTCAGCCACCGATTGTGCAAGTTCTCCCACTTAAAATGATGACAGAGGTCTGTAATTTTCATCATAGGTACACTTCAACTGTGAGAGACAATGTTAAAAAACAAAACAAAACAGGAATTCACATCGTAGGAATTATAAAGAATTTAAGTTGAGTTTATACCAAAATGGATACATGGATGATACAGCAGAGAATTGGAGAATGTTATGTGGTCAGATGAAACCAAAATAGAACTTTTTGGTATAAACTCAACTCGTCGTGTTTGGAGGAAGAAGAATCCGTAGTTGCATCCCAAGAACACCATACCTACTGTGAAGCATGGGGGTGGAAACATCATGCTTTGGGGTTGTTTTTCTGCTAAGGGGACAGGACGATTGATCCGTGTTAAGGAAAGAATGAATGGGGCCATGTATCATGACATTTTGAGCCAAAACCTCTTTTCATCAGTGAGAGCCTTGAATGGTTGACTAAATACTTATTTACCACCATAATTTACAAATAAATTATTTAAAATTCCCACAATGTGAATTCCTGGATTTTTTTTCACATCCTGTCTCTCACAGTTGAAGTGTACCTATGATGAAAATTACAGACCTCTGTCATCATTTTAAGTGGGAGAACTTGCACAATCGGTGGTTGACTAAATACTTTTTTGCCCCACTGTATATATCGAATATCGAGTTTAAGTACAAATATATCGAGATACACCTACTTTTTTGTCCATATCGCCTAGCCTTATTCAGTAGTGTGTAATGTTAGAAAAGGTTTTATTAAGTGAAATGAGTGAGAGAACAAAACCACTAACCTATTCATTATTAACCATGTGGAATAGACTAAAGCTGTCTTTAAGTTGATGTGGAGTGTATTTTTTTTCTTTGGTGACACCTAGTGGTCACAATAATTCATGAAGTTAAGCTCATGAGGCAGTAAGTTGTATACATGCAACATGTTTGTTACTGGATACTTTCCAAAACGTCTAGGAGAATTTGTATGTGTAAGTAATATGTAACTATAATTATTTGATACTTTGTTTATATTGACAAATGTGCCGTTTTATTCAATGATTATTTCCTAGTACTTCTGTGCTAATGTGTGCTTAGCTGTTGTGTAGCTGCTTGCTCCTACTGGCCTATAGCCTACCATGTTTAGCTTTTGTAAATGGCTTGTTTAAAATAGAAGAAATATTGTTCTATGATTATTACACATGTCGAGCTTGCGTGCTATTGTGTGCTTAGCTGATGTGTAGCTGCTAGCTCCCAGTGTACTCTAGCGTAGCATGTTTACCTTTTGTAAATGATTTGTTTAAAATAGAATTTCAATGATTATTTCAATGATTATTCAATGATTATTTCCTAGTACTTCTGTGCTAATGTGTGCTTAGCTGTTGTGTAGCTGCTAGCTCTTGGTGGCCTATAGCCTACCATGTTTACCTTTTGTAAATGGCTTGTTTAAAATAGAAGCAATATTGTGCAATGATTATTACTCGTGTCGAGCGTGTGTGCTATTGTGTTCTTACCTGATGTGTAGCTGCTAGCTCCCAGTAGCCTTGAGCTTAGCATGTTTACTTTTTCTAAATGATTAGTTTAAAATACAAGCAATAGTGGTCAATGATTAATACTTATTTCTAGGTTGCGTGCTATTGTGGGCTTAGCTGATGTGTAGCTGCTAGCTGCCAGTGTACTCTAGCGTAGCATGTTTACCTTTTCGTAAATGATTTGTTTAAAATATAAGCGATATTGTTCAATAATTATTTCTTATTTCCAACTTTGTTGGCTATTGTGTGCTTAGCTGATGTGTAGCTGCTAGCTCCCAGTAGCTTATAGCCGAGCATGTTTACCCTTTGTAAATGATTTGTTTAAAATACAAGCAATATTGTTCAATAACTGTTACTCATGTCTAGCTTGCGTGCTATTGTGTGCTTTGCTGATGTGTAGCTGCAAGATCCCGGTAGCCTATAGCCTAGAACAGGGGCGCTCACACTTTTTCTGCAGGCGAGCTACTTTTCAATTGACCAAGTCAAGGAGATCTACCTCATTCCCCCAAAAGGGAATAAGCGGTAGAAAATGGATGGATGGATGGATTTATTTATTTATGAAAGAGACGTTTTTGTTAAGTTAATGGTTTTTAATGATAATACAAGCATGTTTAACACACATAGATTCCTTTCTTTCATGAAGACAAGAATATAAGTTGGTGTATTTGATTCTGATGACTTGCATTGATTGGAATTAGACAGTGGTGCTGATAACGTCCGCATTTTCAAATGGAGGAAAAAAAAAAGTCCTCCTTTCTGTCCAATACCACATGAAAGTGGTTGGATTTGGCATCTCATTTGTCCAACTTGCATACTCGTTTTTAAACACTTTGTTATGAGAGTAGCATATGTGTGTGGCCCTTTAATGTCTGGCAGCAGGTGTGTGACGTCAGTGACTGTGCGGGTGGGCAAGCAAGTGAGAAAGCGGTCGCTGAGGGCGGGGGAGAAATACATTGGCATCAAACTCCGTAGCTTGCTAGCTTGTGCACGCTAGCTTTCTGAGACTCTTATTTTGTTAGCACAGGCAGGATGAAATAGGTCTTTTATGGTGAAGACAGGAACTGTGCAGTCGGTCTTTAGAGTTTTGACAGTAGGTACGGAGTCTCTAGAAATAAAATGTGTTTCTCTGCGTCCGCCCTGTTAGTGATTTTTTTCTTAAATATGAGCTCGCAGCAGCCAGCGTCATCTCACAAGATCCTCGGGTGCCAAGAATGTCAAACAACTGACGAAAGTGAAGTCTTGGTATGATTGATGATTGTTCATTTTTATGTATATTTTTTAATGCCCGGCTTGAGATCGACTGACACACCCTCCGAGATCGACCAGTCGATCGCGATCGACGTAATGCCCACCCCTGGCCTAGAACGTTTACCTTCTGTAAACGACTCGACTAAAATTGTCGTGAAGTGCGGAGTTCAGAAAAGAGGAGATCCACCGGATGGCAAACACGACTTACCAAGGTATCTTTGCAAGAAGGCTAGTGTTGCTTCGTTGGAGAGGTTGATGGCAATTTTTGGGTCGAGGTCGCCCCTCAGCCTCATCAGCTTGCCGATGCACTCTCTCGTCACAAAGGTGAAGTCAGGGAAGGATTGGTGCACGGTGCCTCTGAAAATCAAAGACAGTGGTCGGAACCAGAGAACTGTTCCCGCCAGTCGGCGTCGGCGCGCAGTTACCTGATAGTGATCATCTTCCTGCGCGCGTCGGCCGCGAGCAACGTTTCAATGCGTTTGACATTCTCAGCCCACTGGAAACCCCACGAGTTGATGAAAAAGATGGGCTGCTTTATTCCTGGGAAGGTGTCGTCCTTTAACGGCAACATCCAGGCATCCAGCGCCACGCCACACCTGACGGCCAGGCAGAGTAGGCAAGTTATTGTTCTGGTACAATTGCATAGGTGTGTCTTTGTCAGGGCTCATACGGATACAGATCATTACGCGTCAACGAGGCTGATAACTGATATTTGGAGGCAATATTGATTTGCAATGAAAGTTATTTAAAAGATTAATATTGTACGTCTGGGCATGGCTTTAAGTTGTTTTTCAACATGATCTTTTTAGGACCATCATTGATTGATTGATTGAAACTTTTATTAGTAGATTATCCAAATACGTTTTTCAACTTAAGTCGGGGTCCACGTTAATCAGTTCGTGGTACAAATATATACTATCAGCATAATACAGACAAGTTAATCATTAGCGTATATACCTTGAATTATTTACATTATTTAAAATCCGGGGGGTGGGTTGTGGAGGGGGTTGGGACGGGGGTGGTTGGGTTTGGTTGATATCAGCATACTTCAGTCATCAATCGTATTGTCAAAGCCAACAGCAGTGGTTGATGTGTAATATCCACCCGTTAGCATTGAGGTATTGTGTGGCAGAATGATTGCTGTGGATCGACTACTACCAATCAGAAATAGTCTGAGTCCCCCGCATAAGCATTCCATTCAGTTATAAACAACTGGCTTTCTGGTCACTTTCTGAGAGCAGAATGTTTCTAACTTGTGTTATTTGTTGGAGGCTAAATTGCAGTCTTTTAAAAATGGTTGAAAGGACAGTGTTGTATGCGGGAGATAAGTGGTGTCGCAGACCACCACCTCTGTTCAAAGATGGTTTTTCAACCTTGAAATAGATGGCGTCCCTCACTCCTCTTTCTTACCATCTATCCTGCCTGTCTGGAATCTGTAAATTTTTCTTAAAGGATTGTGCTTTCTCCCTGAGGTACAGGTAGACAGCAAAGTCTTGGTCTGAAGAGTTGGCCTGTCTATGCTGCCCCATGCGTGGGCTTAGTGGTTGTTTTGTTTCCCCAATATATGAATAGGTGTTATCATCATTACACTGGATAGCATACAACAGATTGTTTTTGTGGGTGTCGGGTATCCGGTCTTTAGGATGCGCCAGTCTTTGTCTCAGGGTGTTGTCTGCTTTTAAGTGTCCTGAGATGTTGTGTTGGTTAGAAATTCTTTTGAGTTTCTCAGATTGATCTGATACATATGGATTGACGATATTTTTGCATCTGTCACCGTGTTCCTCCTCAGCCTCTCTGTTCTTGTTATTTCTGGAACTCGATGCACTTTTCACAAACAACCAGCTATTAACCGCAGGCTTTGAGGGCTTCTTTCAAATTCCTATGCTCTTTCTCTTTGGCCTGTGAGCTGGTAGGAACATTATCAGATATGTGTTGTAGGGTTCTGATAACGGCCGGTTTGTGTGAATCAAAAAGTATGTATTGATCGGCGTGTGTGGGTTTTCGGTAAACCCCGACATGGAGGCTCTGTAAGTTTAATATGAGCACGAACTGATGAAGTCTACTCGGATGAGCGGCGGAACGTCTTCCAAGACAAACCAAACAGTCCAGTTGCGACCGATTGAATGACCTGAATGAATGACAACATTCATGGACATTTGGAAGTCTTTTGTGTCATAAATCAGATATATATGATAATAGCTTCAATATAGAGGCAACTTTTTCCAATCTACTGCTACTTTAAGGGACGGGCTACATTAAAATGAGGTAGCAGTCCACAATAAAATAATATTGCGGACCACAGAAAATTATAATACCAATGTGCGACGTGGTGTAAAAAAATATTTTTCAAATCAATCACAATTCCTATGCGTAACAATTCTTAGATTGATTAAAAAAATGTTTCTCTAAAATGTGTCCTTTCCAGTCAATTTATGAATAAATGTTTGGGTATAATTGTATTAAACCAAACCAAATTGATTGGAGCTGTTTATTTCATGGAGGAATATAGTTAATCATAGAACTGACGCCCAATGTTACTCATTTTTAATCGAGAATTGGTTCTGAATAGGGCTTCACGGTGGGAGAGGGGTTAGTGCGTCTGCCTCACAACACGAAGGTCCTGTGTAGTCAGGGTTCAATCCCTGGCTCGAGATCTTTCTGTGTGGAGTTTGCATGTCCTCCTCGTGAATGCGTGGGTTCCCTCCGGGTACTCCGGCTTCCTCCCACTTCCAAAGACATGCACCTGGGGATAGGTTGATTGGCAACACTAAATGGTCCCTAGTGTGTGAATGTGAGTGTGAATGTTGTCTGTCTATCTGTGTTGGCCCTGCGATGAGGTAGCGACTTGTCTAGGATATACCCCGCCTTCCGCCCGATTGTAGCTGAGATAGGCACCAGCGCCCCCCGCGACCCCAAAGGGAATAAGTGGTAGAAATTGATGGATGGGTTCTGAATAGAACCCCAAAAGGGAATAAGCGGTAGAAAATGGATGGATGGCTTCTGAATAGAATCATCACCCCAAAGAATTGAATCGAATCGTGTAGTGCCAAAAGATTCACAGCCCTAGCAGGCCATGACGTGGCAGGCCACACAAAACGACGTGGGGTGTAAGGGAAAAAATTGATTTTCGAATGAATCGCGATTTTTATGAGTAACAATTCTTATTCAGGGGTTCGGTTTAGCTCGGTTAGTAGAGTGGCCGTGCCAGCTACTTGAGGGTCGCAGGTTCGATTCCCGCTTCTGCTAACCTAGTCACTGCCGTTGTGTCTTTGGGCAAGACACTTTACCCACCTGCTCCCAGTGCCACCCACACTGGTTTGAATGTAACTTAGATATTGGGTTTCACTATGTAAAGCGCTTTGAGTCACTAGAGAAAAAGCGCTATATGAATATAATTCACTTCACTTCACTTAATCGATATATATAAAAAAAGAAAAAAATAATCCATTTCAAAGCAGATGCTTTAATTTACACAGGACGGCGATAACAATGACTTAGGTCTGGATATGAGTGTTGGATTAAATTGAAGAGGGAAGTTTGGTTGAAGCGTAAATGTGATCGATTTTGTGTGGTTCTTACCCTTTTTCGGGCTGTTTGAGTACAGCAGACACGCGGATCTATGTACTGTAGCTTTATTTTAAACAACACCTGCGTAAACAACTTGGCCATGTCCGTAACTGCGCCACAGTGTATATTCCCAGTCCTTTAACAATCGTTGTTTCTTACATATATATCCAAAGTAAAATATGAGGGTAACATGATCATAACCGGTTTGTTCAAGCATTATTTACAAGGAGCTTTAGCTAACAGACCGAACAACAACACATTGACATCACTACAATATGAAGTGTAAACAAACACTGAATATTAAGAGTATGTGAACCACTCCTACCTCGTTTACTTCTCTGGTGACCTCCTTGAAGTTTTATAATTCATCAGAAATATCAAGCAGTGAAAATGCATCAAACATGTCCAAGTGCGGGATGGTTTACCCATCATGGTTGCTAATGGATTCAAATAGGTGTCATTTTTAATTGTGTGTGGCAATTAGACATTTTTTAGGATGTCCACACAGTTCAGTGGGCAAGTTGTTTTGTATCACAAGTATTAACTTTTTTTTTTCTTTTTTTTTTTTAAATTAATCAAACCAGGGGTGGGAACAGCTGTCTAAATGGTACCGACATGACGATGTATTGCACAATTTCTCACGGTCAATGCAGTACTGGTTTATGCCTTTTAGATGGCAACACAGACAGTTGTCTCCTTACTCTGAGATGGGGACCTGCAGCGGGCCGGAATCTAAAAGCTGGTGGTCCATAGTTTGGGGACCCCTGGTCCATATCATGATATATATTGCAGCCTACTGTGCTAATGACATATGTAACAATATACTATGTGGTATATAACTGATGATAGAAACAAGTTTATACAGCAAGTAACATCAAAAGCTATGAAGTTGTCTGTTACGCATTTACAATCAGTTTATGTTGGGGTGAGAAAATCACTTCTTGTAATGCTCAAATAAAAACTAGTCCTTATTAGCAATTTGTTTAAAAAAAAAAGTCACAAAAACAGGTAAATATGTATTCCTAAATACCAGAAGCTAAATAAGCCGAGCGAATTGAAATATTATCCACATTATTCACGTCCAATTTGTGTTTAAGGCTTCTAAGCAATAATCGCCTTCTTTTGTCATAGACAATGGGTGTCCAAACTACGGCCCATGGGCCAAATGCAGCCCACTGACATGATCAATTTGGCCCGCAAGACGTCATGGCTTTAATGAAGATTATTAGGGAGATTGCATTCATTTTTATAGTCAGACAAACTTACTGCTCCTACTATGTCGCTATACTAGATGTGAATCATTTATTTGTATGACCCAATGTAAACAACCTTCCCTAGTCATGGTGCAAAAAATACAATAAAATCCAACCATCACAATATGTCAAAAAACATGGTCACACATAACACAACCTGCTCACTGAACTTTGTGGACATTAAAATCCAAATTACACCCGTTTAAATCCATTACAATGCATGATGGGGGAAAAATGCAAACCATTCTCCACACTTACCCATGTTTGGCGCATTTTAGCTGCTTGATATTTCTGATTGATTACAAAACTTTGAGGTTGTCATGCAAGTAAACATGGTTGGAGTCAAATTTTCACATACTCCTAATATCCATTTATATTAAATATGTATCCATTATTTTAATATAAAATGTATAGGTTATGTTTGTTGTTAAAATATTCAGACAGCCGCAAAAAACACTGCAAAAGTAAACTATTTAGCTTTAGCAGAGATGCTAACAGTCCCTTTTACAGACAACGTATTGTTGTGGCTAACGTTCTGCTTGTTGTTACATGAAAACACTTTATATGAAGCACTCTGCACCTTGTATGGCGAATCAAAAAAAAAACAACCTTATTTCTTTCGACTAGTTTACAGTAGAGAAGCTTCTAGTGTTGTTAGTTCATTTATTCACTTTTTTTTTTCCAAAGTGAAAGAGCACTGATCCTTATACTTACAATTAAATCTGGCCCTCTGATTTTCCTTATTGTCTTTGTACTTTTTGTCCGTATGGATGTGAACTGGTCTTATATCTGTTAAAGTTAAAGTACCAATGATTGTCACACACACACTAGGTGTGGTTAAATTCGTCCCCTGCATTTGACCTATTCCCTTGTTCTCCCCCTAGGAGGTGAGGGGAGCAGTGAGCAGCAGCGGTGCCCTGCCCGGGAATCATTTTCGGTGATTTAACCCCCAATTCCAACCCTTGATGCTGAGTGCCAAGCAGGGAGGTAAAGGGTCCCATTTCTATAGTCTTTGGTATGACTCGGCTCGGGTTTGAACTCACAACCTACCGATCTCAGGGCGCACACTCTAACCACTAGACAGGGGGCCCACTTTCCCACTACTGAGGGGCCAGGGGCCCACTCAAGTTTTATCACACACCAAAAATTATGTTGTGCTAATATAAATAAACTAAATCAATAAATAGACCAAATGAACCAATGATTTTATGACAACACATAATAATAATGAAAGTATACACTTTTAAATGCAATTTAACTTGAGTTTCTCGTATATTTAAACATTCTAATTGAATGAACACAATTTTGCACATGAATAAAAATAACCACAATCAATAAAATAGGTTCCGTCACAATAAACAAAATGGCTAAAATGATCACGGTTATCATTATTATTGAATTGAAATATTTTTTTCAAACCTGCACAGTACAACTAAACACAGTTTTTGTTTTGTTTTTTACATGTTGGCAAAGATATTTATGCGAGGCTTGAAAAGGGGTTGGATGAAGCAGCTGCTTATAATAGCCCAAACCCTCTCACTCATTCCACATTTAACATAGACAATATAATACAAGAACAATACTCTATGAACTAAACAAGAAAAACTCCAGTACACTAACAATACCATGAGACAAGACAAACAATCATTCTATTGTTGAATGCAGAGGTGTGTAGTAACGTGCTACATTTACTCCGTTACATCTACTTGAGTAACTTTTGGGATAAATTGTACTTCTAAGAGTAGTTTTAATGCAACATACTTTTAATTGAGTATATTTATAGAGAAGAAACGCTACTTTTACTCCGCTCCATTTATCTACATTCAACTCGCTACTCGCTACTGATTTTTATTGATCTGTTAATGCACGCTTTGTTTGTTTTGTTTTGTCAGACAGACCTTCAAAGTAGGATCGATCACATGCCTGCATTTCACCAATCAAATGCAGTCACTGGTGACGTTTGACTCCGTTTCACCAATCAAACAGAGCCAGGTGGTCACATGATTAACTGCACATTTTTTTTTCATTGTTTATAAACCTTTATTTATAAATTTCAACGTTTACAAACAGTTGAAAATAACAATCAAAGTAAGTACAAAAACAGTACAAAAACAGTATAAAAATACGTACAAAACAGCGCCAGGGGGTTGTAAATTCAAAGTAACTAAAATAGAATGCAAAAAAAAATATATATATATAAAATAAACAAAGTGCAAAGCCATAGGCTCACTCAATCTCAGTAAATAACTTAAATTTGGAACACAGCATCATCGTTTTCACAGCTTTTTGGTTGTTAGAGGTAGTGTGTTTTAATGTAGAGTTCTAAATCTTTTTTTAAAGGCACAAAAAACAGGTCGGGTATTGAGAAACTTACATTTATGAATATAAAACTTAGCCAATAGTGTAATGAGGTTGCAAAGGTAAAATTCTTTTAAAAAAAATTTTTCAATACAGTGTAAAACCAAATATATATTATTTAATATATATTATTGTTTTAGTTGCTTAAGATATATTCCTGGCTCTGAATTTGTTCATTGCTATTTTTATGTTGTTCTGCTTACTTGTTGCCGTCATTAAAAAAACAGGTTACTCATCAGTTACTCAGTACTTGAGTAGTTTTTTCACAACATACTTTTTACTTTTACTCAAGTAAATATTTGGGTGACTACTCATTACTTTTACATGAGTAATTAACTGTTAAAGTAACAGTACTCTTACTTGAGTACAATTTCTGGCTACTCTACCCACCTCTGGTTGAATGTGCTCCAAAAGTATTAATACACACACTAAAATCTTTAAACCTATTTGTATTTCTTTGATAACTAAAATAAACCAATATTAACAGCCTACTCAGTGGCCTAGTGGTTAGTGTCCGCCCTGAGATAGGTAGGTTGTGAGTTCAAACCCCGGCCGAGTCATACCAAAGACTGTAAAAATGGGACCCATTACCTTCCTGCTTGGCACTCAGCATCATAGGTTGGAATTGGTTTAAATCACCAAAATGATTCACTACTCCCCTCACCTCCCAGAGGGTGAACAAGGGGATGGGTCAACTGCAGAGGACAAATTTAACCACACCTAGTGTGTGTGACAATCATTGGCAGTTTAACTTAACCTAAAATTAACACAATATACTCTCTTGGCAGAGTAAATATTGTTCTGGATTCATAAGATCCATATTATTTTTATTTGTGTGTTTAAATATGTTTATCTTATTCCATTTTACATTGTAAAGGATGATCAACCATTTCACTTCCAGTTTATGTGACGTCACGTGAGTTCGCTTCCTGTGGAACGTAGTCGGTGTTTCAACGTGTGGAGTTTGTCGATCAAAAACAGCACGACCTTTGTTTCATGTGAAAACTGTACCTCTGTGTTTAGACTGTAATATGTTTGTACGCGTTTAGATTGGGGAAGTACGTCAATGTCTGTTGTTTACATGTTTACACCTAAGCTAGCTCGCGAGCTGCATTAGAATGCAGTTATGAATGACGGTTTTTCGACCATTTTAATTTCATACGGTAATACTGACCGTCAACAGTTATTCTACAACCGTGTAATAAACATGCACAAGGCGATTTATCGACAATGGAAAACGTACAGACTTCATTTTCATTTATCGTCGGTTAATTCTTGTGTAATGTTCATATTGTTATTACTCAGCCAGCCTTTGTGGGTCTGATGGACCTGTTGCATTTTGTGGCTTTTAATGCCTCACAATCAAACACTTTAATCTTTAATGTCTGTTCAGTAGCACGGAAAATTTCTCTGCCAGTTTCTGCATCCCACAGGGATTCTTCTTTTGTGTTTCTGCACCTGCGGTTCCCACACAAGATTGGAACATTGTTTGTCAACACTGTCTGCTCTCATTTTCTCGCACATTTGACCCTCTGATGTTCTGTGTACCTACACTCTGTCCTCCTCCTGTCTAGGCCTGCTGTGTGTGTTCTGATATATGTTCTTCACAGAAAATGAGCCGAAGTCAGTGAGTTTCAGTTTAAAAAAGGAATTAATTGTATTATTTTTCTTGTAATAAAAAATTAAAACGGGTCCCACAGACCCGAACACCACACAAGAATATTAGCCCCTATGCAAAGGGCTGCAATATATGTCAAGATATCTAAGTTAGGGCATATTGCCCATCGCTAGTCCCAACACACACACAAACACACACACACACACACACATAACTACACACACACATACACACACACAGACAGATAATAATAAGCAGTTTTTCAACTGAAACTCTTAAAGGAAACAATTTGGGTTTACTCACTTGAATTGAGTCTCTTTGGCTAAAGCTTCTAAGACGGTTCCTCCCCCAAAGGAATGGCCGATCACGGCTACTTTGGACAGATCCATGGAGTTCTGTATTCAGGACAGCACATGACTCGAATTAAGTACCAGCACAGGCGGCTAACACCCGCTCTGCTAGAGAATAAGAAGCAGCAGCAGGAGGGGGATCAGTGTTGCCAACTTTTTACCTTGCCGTTGTATTTAGCGAGTATTTGGCCCCTTCTAAATTGTCGTTTTCAGAAAAGCGACTGAACTTATTCCACACTTTTAGACACCAACGTGAAAGCATGTATTGCTCCTTTCCATGAGCAGCGGGTCAAAAGCCCAAGCACACAAAAGAAGCGACGGAAGTTCCTTTTTATTTCAATCTTTTTTTTTGTTGCTTTTTTCCTCAATTTCTGTCTATAAAAACAACATGTATCTGGACAGTATTCACAGCGCTTCACTTTGTTTTAGCCGTATTCCAGAGTGGAATTAATTAACTTTGTCCTAAAAATTCTACCTAAAATACCCCATAATGACAATTAAATATTTTTTGTAGTTGTTGAAAATCTTTTTATAGGCAGCACGGTGGTAGAGGGGTTACCGCGTCTGCCTCACAATACGAAGGTCTTAGGTTCAATCCTGCACTCAGGGTCTTTGTGTGGATTTTGCATGTTCTCCCCGTGACTGCGTGGGTTCCCTCCGGGTACTCTGGCTTCCTCCCACTTCCAAAGACATAGGTTGATTGGTAACACTAAATTGTTGGCCCTGCGATGAGATGGCGACTTGTCCAGGGTGTACCCTGCCTTCCGCCCGATTGTAGCTGAGATAGGCTCCAGCACCCCCCGCTGCCCCGAAAGGGATAAGCGGTAGAAAATGGATGGATGGAAATGTATTTATAAAAGAATAATAATAAGTATTCAGACCCGATGTTCAATAGTTGGTTGATGCACTTTTGGCAGCAATTACAGCTTTAATACTTGCGTAGATGTAATTTTTGTGTGTGATAAATTTGGACACATTTGTACAGTCTAGGTAGAGAACGAGACTCTGTCCCAGGTGGAGGAGTTAAAATATCTTGGGGTCTTGTTCACGAGCGAGGGAAAAATTGGAGAAGGAAGTCAATCGGAGCAGCTGGAGCAGTATTGCAGTCTCCCTGCTGCACTGTTGTGAGTAGAGATGTCCGATAATGGATTTTTTGCCGATATCAGATATTCCGATATTGTCCAACTCTTAATTACCGATTCCGATATCAACCGATACCGATATATACAGTCGTGGAATTAACACATTATTATGCCTAATTTTGTTGGGATGCCCTGCTGGATGCATTCAACAATATAACTAGGCTTTCCAAAATAAATCAAGTCAATTTATGGAAAAAAATGCCAACATGGCACTGCCATATTTATTATTGAAGTCAGAAAGTGTATTATTTTTTTAACATGCCTCATAACAGCCGCTTGGAATTTGGGACATGCTCTTCCTGAGAGAGCATGAAGAGGTTGAAGTGGGCGGGCTTTGAGGGGGGTAGGTAGTGGGGGGTGTATACTGTAGTGTCCCGGATGAGTTAGTGCTGCAAGTGGTTCTGGGTATTTGTTCTGTTGTGTTTATGTTGTGTTACGGTGCGGATGTTTTCCCGAAATATGTTTGTCATTTTTGTTTGGTGTGGGTTCACAGTGTGGCGCATATTTGAAACCATGTTAAAGTTGTTTATATGGCCACCCTCAGTGTGACCTGTATGGCTGTTGACCAAGTATGCCTTGCATTCACTTGTGTGTGTGTGAAAAGCTGTAGATACTATGTGACTGGACCGACACGCAAAGGCAGTGCCTTTAAGGTTAATTGGCGCTCTGTATTTCTCCCTATGGCCGTGTGCACAATGGCGTTTTAAAAAGTCATACATTTTACTTTTTGAAACTGATACCGATAATTTAGAAACCGATACTGATAATTTCCGATATTACATTTTTAAAGCATTTATCGGCCGATAATATCGGCAGGCCGAAATTATCGGACATCTCTAGTTGTGACGAAACGAGAGCTGAGCCAGAAGGCAAATCTCTTGGTTTTCCGAGCTATCTATATTCCTACTCTCACCTATGGTCATGAAGTCTGGGTCATGACCGAAAGAATACGTTTGCGGATACAAGCGGCCGAAAAGAGTTTCCTCAGAAGGGTGGCTGGCATCTCCCTTAGAGTAGGGTGAGAAGTTCAGTCACCCAAGAGAGACGCGGACTGGAGCCGCTGCTCCTTCGCTTGGAAAGGAGCCGGTTTAGGTGGTTCGGGCATCTCGTGCGGAAGCCTCACGAGCGTCTTCCTTGGGAGGTCCTCGTTGCACGCCCCACTGGGAGGACACCCCGCGGTAGGCCAAGGACCAGATGGGGGATTACATCTCCTCTCTGGCCTGGGAACACTTCGGGATTCCCCAGGAGGAAGTTACTAATGTTGATGCTGGAGCTGTTGTCCCCGCGACCCGATTCCGAATAAGCGGTTGAAGATGGATGGATGGATGAATGGAAATTAGCAATATTAAAAAATAAAATATTGAAAAACATTGTCATTATGGGGTCTTGTGTGTAGAATTTTGAGTACAAAATGATTTGTTCCCATTTTGGAATAAGGCTGTAACATGACGTGGAAAAAGTAAAGTGCTGCTGTTGCTTTCCAGATGCAATGTAAAACAAATGAACTGCCACAGATAGATTGCAGTCCTGTGTTTTACTTTACCTGCAGTTTACTGGTTTAAATGGATAAATACAACATAAAAGCAGAAAAGTTTCCTCACTTGCAACGTCGTCCAGTCAAACTGTGTCTGCAAAACATTTTGCACCGGCAGCCCTGAGTTGATGTCTACCAGTCTATTTAGAGCACGGATGCACTCATCGGCCCTTTGGATCACCTGGGAAAAGGACAGAAATCAAATCTTGATGCAAGCGAGGAGATTGATTAATACTATTACACATATAATGGCTGAGTGGCATAAGGCTGAAGTCACCCACAGTACACGTAGAACAGTGGAACCCTCTATTTGTAAACTTTTCCAATTACGAACTGTTAGATGGAGCTAAATATGCCTCCTTGTGCGAACCATGTCTCTGTGCATGTGCGTTCATTTTGTGTCGTACCTGCAGGCAAAAAGCAGGGCGCAGCGTTGTTGCGGCGGAGCCCTCTAAACCACTTGACGCCCCGGGCACACTAGGGATGGGCACTGTTCACATTTGAACCGATACCAGTATTCAAAGGTAAGAATTGTTGATACTTTTGTGTGTAAAGAAATATTAATTGTCTTTTTTATGACAAAATATATTTATTTCAACATTTAAAAATGACCTGATAACCGCTATCCTGTTTTTTTATTTATCTCCTTTGCAAGTATGACATTAGGTCCAAGATGTTACATCTCAGTAGTGTGTAGTTTTTTTGTTACTCCCTAAAAAGTGTTAATACTGTCAGCGTTTTACTTATTAGGCACAAGTTGTTTGATTGTAACTTCAGTTTTAATTTTCATTAACAAATTTGGAGGTGTTGAAATCGCCACGTAAAATGGCCAATGCTAATTAGGTAGCATGTCAGTAGCAAAGCCAATGTATATTAGCATCAAGCTGGCACAGTTTTTGGAAAAGTGGAGCCCTACTTAACTTGAGTTGGTGGGATTTGTAAGTCCTTGTTGATAATTGCAACATTACTAAGAGAGTAGTTTGCCTGGGCCCGCTCTCAGTGCTGCTGGAGTGATCGGCAAGTGCCGAAGTGAGTCGGCAGCCGGGCGTGACGTCACGTGCACGTGTTGGATTTAATGTGAACCGGTGCCTGGTAGAATCGGCGGGATTCGGTCAGTGCAAGAAAAGTTACCTGATTCGGTCCCCATCTCTAGTACTCTGCATTTGTTACTTTTCAGTGTGTGCTGTTTTTTCCCCCGTGTTTTTTCGTCTTTTGGCAAGTTTTGGCATTTTTTTTTAACACAATACAAATCCCAAAAGACAACAGACCAGCGCAGAAAGAAAAAGGGAATCGCTGTGGAGTTAAAAAGAAAAGGAAAATAGACTTATCGTAAATTCCGAACTGTAGGCCGATGCTATTTTCCTGCTCTTTGAACTCTACGGTCTTTTAAAACGGTGCAACAAATTTATGGATTTTGCTTTGCTGACGGTGATAATGCAAATGGTTTAAAAAAATTAAAAAGCAAATATACTGAATAGGTGTGTTTTTCTTTGAACTATGGCACTGTCCTTTGGACAAGTTTGCTCACTGCAGCTGCTGCAATGTCCTTCCATTTATGTCAGGGGTATTCAAATACATCATGAAGAGGGCCGCAGTTTTGAAATGTGGATGTTTTGTCAGAAAGCCGGTTATATTCCTTTGAGACTGCGTTTACTTAATAACAAAGTAAACACATCGTCTTTGACACCGCTCTGGCAATAAATTCATTATCCTGCCCTTGCTACTTGTTTCCAGCATGTGCAGCTAGACAGATAGTTAACAGCATGAAGAAACGGAAGTTTTGTTAGAGATTGAGGTGCCATCTTTAGAATATTTTCCTTCCTCAATTTGATTTCTTTACACTTCATCATTTAGTTAGGACTTTAAAGGTAAGACTGAAAATATGAACACAAACTAAACATTACAAGAGTTTAACGTACATAAATAGAATACGTTTAGTGTTAGTACATTCACACAATAAACAGATGTTTACACATAAAGAAATTAAACATCCACAGCCAACATGTATGTGACTCCATCCATCCATCCATTTATGTGGTCGTGGGTGACTCATCACAATTGAATCTAAGGTGTAGCGTTATCGCCCTCTACTGGTCAAATTTAGCGTTACATGTATTAAACAAGCCTTAATTGCTGGAGTTATCACTCAGACAAAAAAAAAAGACATCACAAAATAAACAATTTCAATACAAAACAAACTAAATATCTTTATGCACAATATTTACTTACATATTTGACCAAGTTTCGAAATGAAGCTTACATGTGTGGATTTCTACTATTGTTGCTGCTTGTCTGGAACATTGTGTCCGTCACTTAAAAGGTCCGACAGGAAACAATGATTGAAGCACTTGCTCGGGGCAAAACATTCATACTTTATTGTCCTGTTGTCGTTAAGTCATATTTTAGCAACTTAGATTTTTATTTCCAGTGTGGTCTTCTTCTACTCACTCCACTGCTGCTTCATTGTGACACATTTCTCTCTGTTGCCCCCCTGTGGGTGGAGGTAGTACTGCATACATGATCAACCCGAGTTTCAATGGTTTCATCAAGCCTCCGGGTGATGTTCGGCGGGCCAAATGAAAACCTTTTACGGGCCGCCACTTGACTAGGACCGATTTATGTGTTTTGTCCTCTAGTCGTTCATTGCGTTTCGCCTCGTATGGATTCTTCATTCATCTCTCCGAGCAACGTTTGTAAGTTTTACAATATAACCAAAACAATTCTTACTTATTAAAGCGTCCCATGTGTGATGTTTCTAGGAGTGTTTTCATGCATATTTGTACATGCTATCGTAATGTAATCAAGCTAGCCTCGTTAGCATAAGCTAATATGCTAACACGGTTACGAGTGTCTTTTTGTATTGTTTCAGTTTTTACAAATTCCTCAGTAAATTCACCAAAACGTCACCTTGGATTTATTGAGTTTGTTAGCTTATTGAAGAGCTAGCAAAAAGTGGACCACTCCTCTTATTGAGTCTGTTTAACCGTTTGGACAGCTAGCGGTAGCGGACCACTCCTCTTAATGAAACTTCTGTTTTGTTTGTTTAGCCGTTTTACTGTTGTGTTACAGTCACCGTTTGGAAACAATTAAGGTATGTAAATAAACATTTACAAAATATTTCTGTGTAAATAACTCATTTCACAACGTATATGTCCGCTTCTTATTGTCTAATATATGTGGAAAAAAAGTTTTCTTTAATTCACTGGGTACGGCTTATGTATCGGTGCACTTTCTACAGTCCGGAAAACATGGTATTTGCGAGGAGTACTACATCAATGGTGCTTGAAAGTATGGAAGATTCAAGGACGCAGGCTTCATTCCATAGCATGTTTTAATTGTGATGGACCGGACTTTTCTGGTGAAAGATGCAAAGGCCGACTTTTTTCACCGCAGAAGAAAAGACACCACCACTCGTTGAGCAGTGTGTCTTTGAAGGTACACACACACATCCCTCCCCCTGCCCTCTTCCGTCTCCCTCTGTCTGTTTTTTATTTCTTCAGCTCCTCTGCCGATGTTTTTGTTAATGGATTTTACTTTTGGGTTGTTTGTTTTTGAAGATCTGGATTTTTGTGATTTCTGATCGTTTTTGAGGGCACCAAAGGGACTTCTGTTAGAGATTCATTCTTGTTATCGTAGGTATACAGTGCTGTACAACACTTTATTTTGTCTTCACTAAAATATGGAGCCTGTTATTCATATTTACTATTTCTTATGGAAAAATATGCTTGACTATACAAATTTTTCTATTTATGAAGCCTGTTCAAGAGACAATGCAGTTGATAAGTGGAAGTTCCTCTGTGTTACGGCATGGTAAGACTTCATACTTGCTGGTTTCTGATAGGGAATTCTTGCTCTCCCGCCTGCAGCAGTCTGATATAGATCCATTCCCTCAGATCGTCCAAGAAAGACGCGTTTGATGCATGCCGGGACTCGTCCTTTTCTCCAAAGTAATACGTGGCGGAGGCAGACTCATCTCTGCAGAAATACCACAGAAAAGAAGACAGCAGGGTAGAAGGGGGTTAAGTAATCGTCAGGGTTCGTTTGATAGGAACATAACTCAACAGGTTAGGTGCGGATTTGGATGAAACTCTGGAAGAAGTGTCCAAGTTAAAACATTTGATATTTTTCATTTTCAAAACCAATACTATATTTTGTAGGGACTTAAAATTAGTATTATTTGCAGACGCCACAATTGTGTTTGGTGCAGGAGAGAAAACACACAAGCTAATAAAAATAATGACTGAAGAAATTAACAAATTAAAAAGCTGGTTTGACAGAACCAGACTATCTTTAAATCTCAGTAACTAAAATAATGATATTCGGTAACAAAAGAAGGGAAAGTCAAACAAATACAAATAGACGGCGTAGACATTGAAAGAGTAAAGGGAACCAGATTTTTGGGTGTAATAAAGGATGATAAAAATAACTGGAAATCTCATTAAAAATATGCAACATAAGGTGGCAAAAAATATTTCAATAATGAACAAAACAAAATATGTTGTGGACTAAAAATGACTTCATATTCTCAACTGCTCGCTAGTGTTACCATATTTGAGTTACTGTGCAGGGATATGGGGAAATAACTACACAAGTACGCTTTACTCACCAACCGTGTTACAAAAAATATCAGTTATAATACATAATGTTGGCTCTAGAGAACATACAAACACTTTATTTAGTGAATCAAAAATATTGAAATTTTATTATTTGTTGAATTTGCAAACAGCTAAAATTATGCCCCAAGTGAAGGAGTTTAGGTACCTCGGAGTCTTGTCCACGAGTGAGGGAAGAGTGGATCGTGAGATTCGACAGGCGGATCAGTGCGGCGTCTTCAGTAATGCGGACGCTGTATCGATCCGTTGTGGTGAAGAATCAGCTGAGCCGGAAGGCAAAGCTCTCAATTTTCCGGTCGATCTACGTTCCCGAACGCCTGCCTCGGGAGGTGTTTCGGGCAGGTCCGACCGGTAGGAGGCCACGAGGAAGACCCAGGACACATTGGGAAGACTATCTCTCCCGGCTGGCCCGGGAACGCCTCGGGATCCCCCGGGAAGAGTTGGACGAAGTGGCTGGGGAGAGGGAAGTCTGGGCTTCCCTGCTTAGGCTGCTGCCCACACGACCCCACCTCGGATAAGCGGAAGGAGATGGAAGGATGGATGCATAAAATTATGCAAATTGCAAATTATAACCTGCTAGCCAAGAATGTACAAAAATTCTTCTCAACTAAAGATGAGAAAAACTAACTAAAAACTCTGTATGCACATATAACACTTAAGACCTTTAGTATATCATCCATCCATCCATCTTCTTCCGCTTATCTGAGGTCGGGTCGCGGGGGCAACTGCCTAAGCAGGGAAACCCAGACTTCCCTCTCCCAGCCCACTTCGTTAAGCTCTTCCCGGGGGATCCCGAGGCGTTCCCAGGCCAGCCGGTAGACATAGTCTTCCCAACGTGTCCTGGGTCTTCCCCGTGGCCTCCTACCGGTTGGACGTACCCTAAACACCTCCCTAGGGAGGCGTTCGGGTGCCATCCTGACCAGATGCCCAAAACCACCTCATCTGGCTCCTCTCGATGTGAAGGAGCAGCGGCTTTACTTCGAGTTCTTCCCGGCTGGCAGAGCTTCTCACCCTATCTCTAAGGGAGAGCCCCGCCACGTGGCGGACAAAACTAATTTCCGCCGCTTGTACCCGTGATCTTATCCTTTCGGTCATACCCAAAGCTCATGACCATAGGTGAGGATGGGAACGTAGATCGACTGGTAAATTGAGAGCTTTGCCTTCCGGCTCAGCTCCTTCTTCACCACAACGGATCGGTACAACGTCCGCATTACTGAAGACGCCGCACCGATCCGCCTGTCGATCTCACGATCCACTCTTCCCTCACTCGTGAACAAGACTCCTAGGTACTTGAAGTTCTCCACTTGGAGCAGGGTCTCCTCTCCAACCCGGAGATGGCATTCCACCCTTTTCTGGGCGAGAACCATGGACTCGGACTTGGACGTGCTGATTCTCATTCCGGTTGCTTCACAATCGGCTGCGAACCGATCCAGTGAGAGCTGAAGATCCCGGCCAGATGAAGCCATCAGGACCACATCATCTGCAAAAATCATAGACCTAATCCTGCGGTCACCAAACCAGAACCCCTCAACGCCTTGACTGCGCCTAGAAATTCTGTCCATTAAAGTTATGAACAGAATCGGTGACAAAGGACAGCCTTGGCGGAGTCCAACCCTCACTGGAAATGTGTTCGACTTACTGCCGGCAATGCGGACCAAGCTCTGGCACTCATCGTACAGGGAGCGGACCGCCACAATAAGACAGTCCGGTACCCCATACTCTCTGAGCACTCCCCACAGGACTTCCCAAGGGACACGGTCGAATGGCTTCTCCAAGTCCACAAAGCACATGTAGACTGGTTGGGCAAACTCCCACGCACACTCAAGAACCCTGCCGAGAGTATAGAGCTGGTCCACAGTTCCACGACCAGGACGAAAACCACACTGTTCCTCCTGAATCCGAGGTTCGACTATTCGGCGTAGCCTCCTCTCCAGTACACCTGAATAAACCTTACCGGGAAGGCTGAAGAGTGTGATCCCACGATAGTTGGAACACACCCTCCGGTCCCCCTTCTTAAAGAGAGGAACCACCACCCCGGTCTGGCAATCCAGAGGTACCGCCCCCTATATCAGTGTGTGGAATTAAATTATGGAATGGACTCATGAACAATGTACTAATACAACCCATTTCAAGAGGCTGTTCAAATTGAAAGTGCTGAGAATGTACACGGAAGAAGAATTATGAGAAATACCTTATTGAAAACGGGATAGTCTTCATCTCAGTACATTAATAACAATTGACTTAATTATCTATTTCAAGAACTGCTGTATTAATAATTCACTGATTTAATTGTGTTACAAAAAGAGGACAGTATATGAACATATGTATGTAAATGCTCTAAAGTGGGAAAGAGGGGACGGTATTAAATAAGCTTTGCTTCTCCCTACTCTTTTTCGGACATGATGTAAAGAGAAATGATATAAACACGTGCAATGTATTCTATTCAATCAATCAACCTCAGCGTGAAAGAACACTGCACACTTATGGCATTCAGATGTAGAAGTGAGTTCTGTTGGAGGGTTTGTTCATCTCTTAACTGTGGCAAAAAGGGACACAAACCTTGTTATAACGGTGGAATAACTAGCAAATTCAGAACCTCAACCTGCATCCATCCATTTTCTACCGCTTGTCCCTTTTGGGGTTGCGGGGGGTGCTGGAGCCTATCTCACCCGCCTCAACCTGCACTTTTTCTTGAACGTTATCCAAGCTAAGCAACACTACCAACTAAAGCCTGTTCAGATGTGGACTTTTTCTTTAGAAGCCAAAGTCAACGTTGCAGAACGTGAGTCAGCACAAAGGCTGAATTTGTCGTTGATGAACTTTCATCACGCTGAGAGGTATTCCTAAGAATTGGGTTGTGTTACTTTAATCTCACACTAAGAAATATTCCTCATAATTTAGACACCTTATGCGCAGACAACGTTTGATTCTACCTGTGTTCCACGGAAGCCACGATGAAGCCCCTCGAGGCCAGTTCTGTACAAATGGCAGAATACAAAGTCCTAGCAGGGAGAAAAAAAAGAAAACAAGGCAATATTTTTCAAACCAGTCCTGGTTTTAGTGGAAAATGTACATTTTAAATAGATGAAAGTATACCTGAAGGCTCCCAAGCCATGGGAAAATATGATGACTGGGCATTTCTCATTGGAGTGAAATGGAGCATCCAAGTGGGCTGGTATCTTGACGGAGCCTGAATTAAATAACATTAGATTTATTTATTTATTTATAAATATATATATATATATATATATATATATATTTATATATATGTGTGTGTGTATATATTTATCAATGTATAGAAACCCCAAAACCAGTGAAGTTGGCACAATGTATAAATAAAAACAGAATACAATGATTTGCAAATCCTTTTTAACTTGTATTCAATTGAATAGACTGCAAATACATGATACTTAACATTCAAACTTGAAAACGTTATTTTTTGCAAATATTAGATAATTTGGAATGTGATGCCTGCAACATGTTTCAAAAAAGACTCAGAAAGTTGAGGAATGCTCATCAAACACTTTTTTTTTGGAACGTCCCACAGGTGAACAGGCTAATTGGGAACAGGTGGGTGCCATGATTGGGTATAAAAGCAGCTTCCACGAAATGCTCAGTCATTCACAAACAAGGATGGGGCGAGGGTCACCACTTTGTCAACAAATGCGTGAGCAAATTGTCGAACAGTTTAAGAACAACATTTCTCAACAAGCTATTACAAGGAATTGACGGATTTCACCATCTACGGTCCGTAATATCAAAAGGTTTAAGAGAATCTGGAGAAATTACTGCACGTAACATTGAATGCGTATGACCTTCGATCCCTCAGGCGGTACTGCATCAACAACAGACAGTGTGTAAAGGATATCACCACATGGGCTCAGGAACACTTCATAAAACCACTGTCAGTAACTACAGTTGGTCGCTACATCTGTAAGTGCAAGTTAAAACTCTACTATGCAAAGCAAAAGCCATTCATCAACAACACCCAGGAACGCGGCTGGCTTCGCTGGGCTCGAGCTCATCTAAGATAGACTGATGCAAAGTGGAAAAGAGTTCTGTGGTCTGATGAGTCCACATTTCAAATTATATTTGGAAACAGAGGACGTGGTGTCCTCCAGAAAAAAAAGGAATATAACCATTCGGATTGTTATAGGCGCAAAGTTCAAAAGCCAGCATCTGTGAGGGTATGGGGGTGTATTAGTGCCCCAAGGCATGGTTAACTTACACATCTGTGAAGGCACCATTAATGCTGAAAGGTCCATACAGGATTTGGAGCAACATATGTTGTCATCCAAGCAACGTTATCATGGACGCCCCTGCTTATTTCAGCAAGACAATGCCAAACCACGCGTTACAACAGCGTGCCTTCATAGTAAAAGAGTGCGGGTACTTTCCTGGCCCGCCTGCAGTCCAGACCTGTCTCCCATCGAAAATGTGTGGCGCATTATGATGCGTAAAATACAACAGCGGAGACCCCGGACTGTTGAACGACTGAAGCTCTACATAAAACAAGAACAGGAAATAATTCCACTTTCAAAGCTTCAACAATTAGTTTCCAAAGGTTCCCAAACGTTTGAGTGTTGTTAAAAGAAAAGGTGATGTAACACAGTGGTGAACATGCCCTTTCCCAACTACTTTGGCACGTGTTGCAGCCATGAAATTCTAAGATAATTGTTATTTGCAAAAAAAAATAAAGTTTATTAGTTTGAACATCAAATATCTTGTCTTTGTAGTGCATTCAATTGAATATGGATTGAAAAGGATTTGCAAATCATTGTATCCTGTTTAAATTTACATCTTACACAATTTCCCAACTCATTTGGAAACGGGGTTTGTATGTATATATTGTGAAACCATACCACACCTTGTTATTTTAACTTCGATTGAGAAACTTATGATAATAGCTGTCTCAATTCCAACAGGTTTTGCCTCCCACGCCAACACTTTTGTCTGCGTGCTTCCCCAGGCGGACACACAACACTTCCTCATTCTCCGCTAATTGGCTTTCAGGCACGGACAGTTTCATGTGTCCATAAAATTGTTGTAAGTACATAACACTGTATTTTTATTAACTTTGAAGCAAAGTAGTACCTTGTATGCACCGAAATTCAATGTTATATTGTTATATGATGATGTAATGGTGACCACGCCCCAACCGTTAAAGGTATCTTGGTAATCTAGAGGAAACCCTGTATTTGTTATGACCTATGGAAAATAACCTTCCATTGATTATAACCCCTCAGCTATCAAGGCAGAAAGGAAATGTGAAGTTAATTATATTGCTATAGTGCTTTACTTCGTGAAACCCATTATCTACACCTTTCAAGCTACATTTAAACTAGTGGGTGTGGCAATGGAAAAGGTGGGTAAGGCGTCTTGCTCATGGTGTATTTGCGGATCGAACCTGGAACCCTCCGTTCTACTAAGGCAGCCATGCCGCCCCAATGTCAACACAAGCATGGGAAACACTCAATGTAAAAAAAATATTGGAATCATATTGAACACTTAACAATAAGCTCTTAAGTTGAAGATGCCAAAATAAGGAATCTGAAATAAATGCTTCAAAGTGTAAGAAAATAGTGCAAAAGTGGGAAAATGTAGAAACCTGATAACTATTTTCTACAGGTTTAGTGCTCCGAAATAATGGCTGTGTAACATTAATTTGCCCCGTTATTCTTATTTAACTATGGAAATGATTTTTTGTTATGCAGTATTTAATTAAACATCATTGTATCAGTCGATATCGATTATTATTGACTTTTTTATGACTTATGGAAAATACGGAGCAGGATAATAAAATATTTTATTTGAAAAGTAACTTCCTCTGATTAAAACTCCTTAGCTATCGATGTCAACACAAGTATGGAAAACACTCAATGTAAACAAAATAGTAAAATCGCGTTGAACACTTAACAATAAGCTCTTAAAAATAAGGAAAATGTAAGTGTAAGAATATGGTGCAAAGTGTGAAAATGTAGACCGAGAAACCTGACAATTATTTCCTGCTGGTTTAATGGCAGGAAGTTACAGCTGTGTTCTAAAGCAGTGATTCTCAAATGGGGGTACGCGTACCACTGGGGGTACTTGAAGATATGCCAAGGGGTACGTGAGATTTAATAAAAATATTTTCAAAAATAGCAACAATTCAAAAATCCTTTATCAATATATTTATTGAATAATACTTCAACAAAATATGTTTGTAAGTTCATTAACTGTGAAAAAAAAAAATGCAACGATGCAATATTCAGTGTTGACAGCTAGATTTTTTGTGGACATGTTCCGTGAATATTGATGTTAAAGATTTCTTTTTTTGTGAAGGAATGTTTAGAATTAAGTTCATGAATCAAAATGGATCTCTATTACAATCCCCAAAGAGGACACTTAAGTTGTTTACTTTTATGTGTAGAAATGTTTATTTTCAATTGAATAAGTTGTTTATTTTTCAACAAGTTTTTAGTTATTTTTATATCTTTTTTTCCAAATAGTTCAAGAAAGACCACTACAAATGAGCAATATTTTGCACCGTTAAACAATTTAATAAATCAGAAACTGATGACATAGTGCTGTATTTTACTTCTTTATCTCTTTTTTTCAATCAAAAATGCTTTGCTCTGACTAGGGGGTACTTGAATTAAAAAATTTTTATAGGGGGTACATCGCTGAAAAAAGGTTGGGAACCAATGCTCTAAAGGGTGAGCATGGTATTAGCGGTCTTTGAGGGGACGAGTGCCTTGCATCACTTACAGACCACATTGGTCTGACTACGGTCCCTTTGAAAAAACACCAAAAACTGTCCAATGACTTGTCCACTTTTATATACAATTCTTTCATTTTGACTTTCTCTTCTCACTCCATGCAAAGAATTAACTAAACGTGATAGTTAATTCTATCACGTGATTGGCTGTTGGCGTGTCCCTCCCACTGACCAATGATCACTTCCTGCGTTGCTGGGTTACCAGAGAACCAGTGCCTCTGTTCATGCAACCAACCTTGCTCGCATACTCCCGCTTTCTTCCCACACAGAAGAAAAAGAAAACTATGGAAGCTTTTACCCACTGTTTTTTCCAATGATACCGATTACGTGTCTATCGCGATATACACTGTTATCGTTTTATTGCCCAACCATAGCGCAGTATAATGTATGTGTTGCTCACATCCCTTACCAAAGAGGAAGTTGAATATTCCTTCGCCGAAAGTCCTGTTGATTTTCATGAAGTCTGCCAGGCCGTTGAAATATTCTATGTTGGGGATCCAAGCTGGCATCTCAGCCGTGTCCATCTTTTGACAAGGGTAGTAAAGGCGGAAGAAGCTGCCCTGTTACAGAGACAAGGTCGTTATTCGCCATAAACTATCAGTTAAAGTTCAAGTACCAATGGTTGTCACACACACACACACACACACACACACACACACACACACACACTAGGTGTGGTAAAATTTGTCCATTGCATTTGACCCATCCCCTTGATCACCCCCTGGGAAGTGAGGGGAGCAGTGGGTAGTAGAGGAGCCACGCCCGGGAATCATGTTTGGTGATTTAACCCCCAATTCTAACCCTTGATGCTGAGTGCTAAGCAGGGAGGTAATGGGTCCCATTTTTATAGTCGTTGGTATGACTCGGCCGGGGTTTAAACTCACAACCTACCGATCTCAGGGCAGACCCTCTAACCACTAGGCCAGTGGTTCTCAACCTTTTTTCAGCGATGTACCCCTTGTGAACATTTTTTTTAATTCAAGTACCCCCTAATCAGAGCAAATCATTTTTGGTTGAAAAAAATGAGATAAAGAAGTAAAATACAGCACTATGTCATCAGTTTCTGATTTATTAAATTGTATAACAGTGCAAAATATTGCTCATTTGTAGTGGTCTTTCTTGAACTATTTGGAAAAAAAGATATAAAAATAACTAAAAACTTGTTGAAAAAGTGTAAGGTGATTCAATTATAAATAAAGATTTCTACAAATAGAAGTAGTCATCAACTTAAAGTGCCCTCTTTGGGGATTGTAATAGAGATCCATCTGGATTCATGAACTTAATTCTAAACATTTCTTCACAAAAAAAGAAATCTTTAACATCAATATTTATGGAACATGTCCTCAAAAAATCTAGCTGTCAACACCGATTATTGCATTGTTGTATTTTTGTTTTGTTTATTAACTTATATTCATATTTTGTTGAAGTATTATTCAATAAATATATTTATAAAGGATTTTTGAAACGTTATTTTTAGAATATTTAAAAAAAAAATCTCATTTACCGCTTGGCATACCTTCAAGTACCCCCAGGGGTACGCGTACCCCCGTTTGAGAACCACTGCACTAGGCCACTGAGTAGGACAGCAGGGTTGGCGTTAATACACATTTTGTGTCTTTTTATGTATTGAAATCAGAAAGGACGAGCAATTCCGGAAGCCTACGCGTCCCATGGACAATGATTTTTATTTATTTTTTTACTGCCCAGTTTATTTGTTTTTATTTTATTTTATCGATTATCACTTTCCGCCGGTGTTCTTTTTATATTTGCCAGGTCAAATTTCCGTCCACGTTTATGGCATTTTTATTAGATGGCTTTTTTGCCGATATGCGATATAGGTTGATTGGCAACACTAAATGGTCCCTAGTGTGTGAATGTGAGTGTGAATGTTGTCTGTCTATCTGTGTTGGCCCTGCGATGAGGTGGCGACTTGTCCAGGGTGTACGCCGCCTTCCGCCCGATTGTAGCTGAGATAGGCACCAGCGCCTCCCGCGACCCCAAAGGGAATAAGCGGTAGGAAATGGATGGATGCGATATTACGATATTGTCCAACTCTTAATTACAGATTCCGATATCAACCGATATGATATATACATTCATGGAATTAATACACTATTATGCCTTATTTTGTTGTGATGCCCCGCTGGATGCATTAAACAATGTAACAAGCTTTTCCAAAATAAATCAACTCCAGTTATGGAAAAAAAATGCCAACATGACACTGCCCTATTTATTATTGAAATCACAAAGTGCATGATTTTTTTTCATCATGCCTCAAAACAGCAGCTTGGAATTTGGGCCATGCTCTCCCTGAGTGAGCATGAGGAGGTTGAGGTGGGTGGGGTTGGGGGGTAGCAGGGGTGTATATTGTAGCGTCCCGGAAGAGTTAGTGCTGCAAGGGGTTCTGGGTATTTATTCTGTTTTGTTTATGTTGGTGCGGATGTGCTCCCGAAATGTGTTTGTCATTCTTGTTTGGTGTGGGTTCACAGTGTGGCGCATATTTTTAACAGTGTTAAAATTGTTTATATGGCCACCCTCAGTGTGACCTGTATGGCTGTTGACCAAGTATGCCTTGCATTCACTTTAAAGGCAGTGCCTTTAAGGTTTATTGGCGCTCTGTACTTCTCCCTACGTCCGTGTACCACTTCGTACAGTGGCGTTTTAAAAAGTCAAATTTTACTCTTTGAAACCGATACCGATAATTTCCGATATTACATTTTAAAACATTTATTGGCAGCCCAATGTTATCGGACATCTCTAGTTTTTATTGGTCATAAATTTGGATTCGCCGAAATTTTTATAAATTAAAAATACTGCCTCAGTTTGCACTGGGACAGCTTAAGCGTTTAATAAATAATGTATATATGCACCATCTCCATTTACTACCGCTTGTCCCTTTTGGGGTCGCGGGGGGTGCTGGAGCCTATCTCAGCTGCATTCGTGCAGAAGGCGGGGTGCACCCTGGACAAGGCCTCATCACAGGGCCAACACAGACAACATTCACATTCACACACTAGGGACCATTTAGTGTTGCCAGGCAACCTATCCCCAGGTGCATGTCTTTGGAGATGGGAGGAAGCCGGAGTACCCGCAGGGAACCCTACGCAGTCACAGGGAGAACATGAAAACTCCACACAGAAAGATCCCGAGCCCGGGATTGAACTCAGGACCTTCGTATTGTGAGGCACATACACTAACCCCTGTTCCACGGTGCTGCCACGGCACACTATCATTATTTCATGATCGAAGCCAAACACTTTTTACACTTTTAAACTGAAATAAATAGACCTTCAACTTCCATCCATCCATTTCCTACCGCTTGTCCAGTACAGGGTCAAGGGGGGGTGCTGGAGCTTATTCAATACAAATATAGAAAAAACTACAGCGGTAAAGTTCAGATCCATGAAGGAAAGAAGAAAGTGAATGAATGCTTATAACTGAATAAATTTACGTATGCATAAAAAAAAAGTGTATTATTTGTGTATTGTTAATGACAACCTTTTTCCAAAACACAATATGGAATGTGAGATATAACAGGATAATGCATACATTTATCAAATGTTTTCAAAACGCTAACAAAAAAGTGGGAACCCAAAAATGTAATGTTGGACCCCATTTGTATAACTTGATGGGGTCCCTGGGACCCCATTTTGAAAATTGTTAGCGCCAACACTGGACAGACAGTTGCTTCTCAAACTACATACGTGAATGATGTCACAGATGTTAGTCCGACGACTGTCAAATAACACTACAAAATAACATAATGTCTTATTGTTCCTTTACCTGCACTGTGTGGTCCATCATTAAGTCCGTGCAACCCACGGCCCTGGGGCCCTGAGGTGGAGGGATAACCAGGTTGTTGCAGGATGTGTTTCCCATGGCTGAGAGGGAAGGTGTGTACCGCCTCGGATCTGTGCAAGAAAATGACAGGGATCTGTGTTAGGGTTAGACGATACCTCAAATTTTGGTAGCAATCCAATACCAAGGAAACAGGGCTGGTCTCAATTTCTTAGTGTCACTGGCAAAAAGAGAATTTAAATGGAATCCATTATTGCCGTCATTATTACTGATAGCAACAATATTTTCGGAATGATTTTGTGTGTATTTGTACATCCTACTCATATATAAGGCCCCAGAAAAAGTTCACGACAAATATACCATATTTTCCGGACTATAAGGCGCACCGGTATGTAAGCCACACCCACTGTGTTATGTGGAGTTTGCACTTTATATACGTCTGCACTTTAAATGAAGCTGCTAAATGACAGTAACTTGACCGCCCGCTGATTTGTAACTCGCATACTCTCGATGTATTGTACTTGTATTTCAAATTGCTTATTATGTAATTTAAATTTAGTTGTGTATTTTTAATCCTGTGCAATTTAGAATAGAAAAGATCGAATAGAAAAAACTTCATTGATCCCTGGGGGAAATTCAGCACCACAGTTCACTAACAATAAACACTTTGGTATTTTTTTTTTACATGTGAATAATATAAATACAGTCTATTACACAGCATTATTCACATGTGAATAATAAAAATACAGTATTACATTCTTCCCTTAAATGATAATGTTTACAGTGATTGTTTTATATGTATTTTTTATGTATGTCGCTTTGGATAAAGTCCCACACATTTCACAAAGGTGGGCTACACAAAATTGGGTTGGAAAGCTAGACTTTATCTTTTATCTTCATGATTTTTTTTCAACTCTATGTTATTCAAGTATGGCATTTTTTAATGTAATTAGTTCCATTGACAAGAAATTCTATTATGGTGAGACTTTGCTCCTTCTCTACCCTGTGGTAATATTCTTTTCACAAAATACAACAAATAGTACGTAAATGTTAAATCTTACTTGTGAAAAGTAATCCCCCCGATTTCTATTTTCAACAGTCCGCTCATTTGAGCAGGAAAACGCTGAACACCAGCCCGGAATCTTTCTTTTCTACCTGTCAATTGTCAGTGACAGGCTCCTCATCACCACTTCAAGATGGCGGCCGAATCTCTCGCGTCACAGCAGCCAATTCTGTGTCTACTTATAAGATGTCTATGCTGGTAACCGAGCAATGCAGGAAGTGATCAGTGGGAGGGACACACTAACAGCCAATCAGGTAACAGTATCACCTTTCACGTTTGGTTGATTGTTCGCATGGCGTGAGAAGAGAAAGTCAAAATGAAAAAATTGTGGATAAAAGACAAAAAGTTACCCTTTGATTAAAAAAAAAAGTCCGACCAATGTGGACCACCTCAGCCGCGCTCCCCTCTTTTCTTTTTAAACCTTGTCCATTTCCCTATTCTTATATATGGAAAATAGGTAAGAACTAAAGTCTATGACTGTATAAATGACAAAATAAAGAATGCACTTCGGATAGGCTTACAGCACCAAAAAAATGGATGGAATTTATCAAATGTGCCACTTTGACAAAAAAAAAAATTAGGCCACAAGGCTCAATGCGCACTGCCGATTAGCGGGTCTATTTAGGTCTATTTTCATACAAAAGGATGGAACATCAACATTTGATGTCTCCTAATGGGTGTCATTTTAGGATCCTTATACACACACCAAAATAATACCGTATGTTGAAGCACAGTACGTCTGACTACGGTAGCCGTAATGCGCGACAATCCAAGCAGTGCGGTTTCGTAGCATAACAAAAACATTTTGACAGATTTTTGATCGCCGTGTGTAATGTTCTATATTCTCAATTGAACATCAACATTTTGGTCTTGCTTGCTTACGGATACTTGCCAGCATCATTTATTGAACAGCCTTCAATCTGCAGTCCACACGTATCTCCTATGTGTGACTGCCATCTACTGGTTACATTTATTAATTAATTCATTTTTTATTTATCTCCTTCATTGATGTGCATTTTTGATCAATAGACAATTAAACCTCAGCAACTAAACACACATTTACACAACAATGCCTGAGAATGAACAGGATGAAGAAAATCTTATATTTTCCTGTCCCCTGCAACATAATACATCCAAATATAATTATATCACACAAAAAAACACAACAAGTGCAAAACTTCATGAAGTACAAACCGAACAAAAAAAAGTAATTTACACCTCACGGGTTGATACAAAGCAAATACAAAACCAGACAAAAAAAGAAGTAGAACAATAAATATAAAGCAAAATGTAAATACTTATGGCTGTCCATATGATCTTATTGTTCTGTATTTGGAATGTATTTTTACAGTCTTATCTCATTGTAAAGAGCATTCCATAGTTTAACCCCAACCACTGATTTACACATTTGAGTTAAAGTTGTCCTTGAATACTGATATTTGAAATGACCTTTTCTTCTATGCTCTTCATTCTCAGAAGTGATGACAAACATTTTTGGTACATTTGCTGGTAAAGTTGTACTTTCAGCCTTAAACATAACACATAATGTCTGTAACTGTACTAGCTCCTGTAGTTTTAATAAAGAAGAATTAATGAATGTTAGTGTTCTAGATAATCTACTTTATGAATAATCCTTATAGCTCCTTTTTTGTAGTTGATACAATGCCTTTGTTACTCTTATGTCTTCCCCCACACTTCCACACAGGAGCTGAAAAATGGCAATATAAGTGCACAATACAATATACGCATTGCCCTATAATCTAACACATATTTTACCTTATTTAATATAAAAATACTCTTTTAAGGTCATTTTCCGTACATGTGCAATATGAGATTTCCATGTCAAACCGTCATCCAGCATCACTCCCTGAAAATCGAACTTCAGAAACCCTTTCAATATCAACTCCATCTATTGACAGTTTGATCGTTTCCTCCCCTTTCCTCTTACAAAAAAATCATAAACGTTTTTTTTTTACATTTAATAATAATTCATTGACATTAAATCATCTCTTAAGTTTAATAATTTCCTGTTAAATAATGTTTAACGCTTTTAAGTCATGTCCTGAACCATAAAAGTTGGTGTCGTCCGCAAAAAATACAAATTTAAATAACTTTGATACCTTATCATTACACCATTAACCAAATACAAATGCTCCGAGGACAGTAAGCACAACCAGATTTGATATGTATATTAGGTGCAGCGAGTTATAAGGCGCGTCGTCGATTTTTTGAGAAACTAAAAGGATTTTAAGTGTGCCTCATAGTTCGGAAAAATACGGTAATTGTAATTTGGTCCAGCAAAATTTGCTGCATATCATACATTCCTTTCCATACTTGAATGAGAATCCATACATCCATTTTCTACCGCGGGGTGTGCATTCGGGCGGAAGTAGGGGTACACCCTGGACAAGACGCCACCTTATCACAGATAGACAACATTCACACTCACATTCACACACTAGGGACATTTTTTTTTTTTTTAGTGTTGCCAATCAATAGACTGACCATACGTCCTTTTTTTCTCCGGACGTGTCCTCTTTTGCGGGACTGTCCGGGGTGTCCGGGCGGGGTTTCTTAAATACCTCAAATGTCCGGCGTTTTGTGTCAAGGTTGCTTGTATTTTCAATGTACATACAGGATTAAGAGGGGTTAAATACAAAACAAATTGTGAAGGTGAGGGAGGGCAGAGACAGACAGAGCGAGAGAGCGTCAATCAAGACATACTTGGTCAACAGCCATACAGGTCACACTAAGGGTGGCCATATAAACAACTTTAACACTGTTATAAATATGCGCCACACTGTGAACCCACACCAAAAAAGAATGACAAACACATTTCGGGAGAACATCTGCACTGTAACACAACATAAACACAACAGAACAAATACCCAGAACCCCTTGCAACACTGACTCTTCCGGGGTGCTACAATATGCACCCCCCGCTACCCCTACCTCAACCCCGATTATGTCACATCAAATATTCCAATTTGAAAAATATTTTTGGTGGAAGATTATGCATATTTTGTGTGTTTGCCATAAAAAAAAACATAGTTTTGTTTGACAAAAAGGACGGAAAACAAACAAAAAAACAACATAAAAAAAACAAAACTTTTTGAAATGACGAATATATCTGAAGTTGATGTAGACTCCAGAGATTGAAGCGTTAAATATAAAATGTATGTATGCCCTGGCACACCATTATCATCATTTCATGACCGAAGCAAAACATTTTTACACTTCTATACTGAAATAAATACTTATTAAATAAAAACACAGAAAAAACTACCAGCAGCGGTAAAGTTTAGATCCATGAAGGAAAGAAGAAAGTGAATGAATATTTATAACTGAATACATTTACATATGCATACAAATTTTTTATTTTTTTAATTTCTTATAATGAATTAAGTAACTTTTATGACAACCTTTTTCCAAAACACAGTATATAATGTGAGATATAACAGGACAATTCGTACGTTTATCATTTGTTTTCAAAACGCTTACAAAAAATTGGGACCCCAAAAATTTACTGTGGGACCCCATTTTTATGACGTGATGGGGTCCATCATGGATCCCATCAAGTAGGGGTCCATAATGGGGATTTTCCAAATTTAGAAAACATTTTGAAAAGGCCAGGGCCCCACTGAAACAACAGCTGAACTTTACAATAAATATCAAACAAACAAAAAAATGAAAAGAACAGACAGTATTTTATATTAAAAAAAACATTTTAAGGGCAGCAGCAGCATGGAAACTATTAGCATTCTGGTATATGACTATTACTTATTTAATTAGTGTCATTATACAACTTAATCGCAGTATGCAGGGTAGAGTTTGTAAGACTTAAAACTGCTTTAACACTGATGTCAACAGAGGAGAAAAAAATTATTTATTTATTTATTTTTATTTTTTTATGTCCTGTCCAGCTTCTCAGGCAAATCATATAGTTGATGTAGATGCCCATATCGGCTGTTCAGATTTACTTTACAAAAGAGAAGTGTAGGAAACTTCTCTTGTTGCCTTATTTGAATTTGACTTTATTAACCGGGCTTTCTGCTCCGCTGCGCCCAGTCTGTGGAACGCTCTCCCTTACCACCTGAGGGCACCTCAGACTGTGGATGCTTTTAAAAAAGGCTTAAAAACCTATCTTTTTAAAAAAGCCTTTTCATAGACATGCATGCTGGTTCTAGCTATTGGCCTGTTTCTAGTTTTATATTTAATTTATTTTTATTATTACTATTTTTTTACACTGTGGCACTTTGAGGTGCTCAACGTAAAGTGCTTTTTACAAATAAAATATATTATTATTATTATTATTATTATTTAATGTATTTATATTATCATTTGGTGCAGCCGGGCCGGAGCAGGAGGGGACAGAAAGAGAAAAAAAGGAAGACAGAGGTTGAAATTGTGGGGATAAGAGGGGATTAGACAGAGAGACAAAAACAACAACAGCAAACACAACACTAACAACAACAATAGAACAACACCAGCACATACGATATGTACAAATATGATCGTAAAAGTGATAGCAAAGAAGCATTCAGTGAAATAAATAATAATATAGAAATGACAATGAGCATTTTTACACTACAACTGGAGCAATACAAACACCAATAGAAAAAGCTCTATTGATCATGAACAATACATAGTTTACCTCTATTATCAACAATACAGTTGTTCAAATGCAACAATAGATATACATAATGATAACTAGAGAGATAAAACAAAAGGAAAACCAAAAGATGGAGGGGGAGAGAGAAGAGAGGCAACCTATATTAATCTTGTAGATTGTTATAGTAACAATGTTAAGCTTTGTCAGTGTGCCATGTGTTACCCAAAAATGCTTTATTTAAATAAATATATTATTTATAAAGCAAGTTCAAGTATCATTGGCAAATTTTCACCTCATCCCGGCCTTGGCGCTCATATATGTGTCCTCTTTTTTTGGGGATTCCAGAATATAGTCAGCCTACAATCAACCTATCCCCAGAACAGACCAAATTAAATGTTACACAGCGGTAACTTCCTGTTGTTGTTGTAAGCACAATACCAATGGCGTGCAATTTAATGTCAAATCTAATCAAATCAAATAAAATGTTTGTTGAATTCATCACTACACAGTGTACATCAGGGGTCACCAACCTTTTTGAAACCAAGAGCTACTTCTTGGGTACTGATTAATCCGAAGGGCCACCAACCAGTTTGATACACACATAAATAAATTGCTACAAATAGCCAATTTGCTCAATTTACCTTTTTTTTTTAATTTTTATTTACCTTTAATAAATAAATCTATATATATAAAAAAAATGGGTATTTCTGTCTGTCATTCCGTCGTACATTTTTTTTCCTTTGACGGAAGGTTTTTTGTAGAGAATAAATGATGAAAAAAAACACTTATTTAACGGTTTAAAAGAGGAGAAAACAGGGAAAAAAATTAAAATTCAATTTTGAAACATAGTTTATCTTCAATATCGACTCTTTGAAATTCAAAATTCAACCGAAAAATATGAAGACAAAAACTAGCTAATTCGAATCTTTTTGAAAAAATTAGAAAAATAATGCATGGAACATCATTAGTAATTTTTCCTGATTAAGATTAATTTTAGAATTTTGATGACATGTTTTAAATAAGTTAAAATCCAATCTGCACTTTGTTAGAATATATAACAAATTGGACCAAGCTATATTTCTAACAAAGACAAATGATTATTTCTTCTAGATTTTCCAGAAAAAATATTTTAAAAGAAATTCAAAATACTTTGAAATAAGATTTATTTTTGTCTCTACAGATTGTCTACATTTGCCAGAATATTTTTATTTTATTTTAATAACAATAAGTTTGAAGAAATTTTTCACAAATATTCTTTGTCGAAAAAACAGAAGCTAAAATTAAGAACTAAATTACAATGTATTTAGTATTCTGTACAACAACAACAAAATGTTTTACTTGAACATTGATTTAAATCGTCAGGAAAGAAGAGGAATGAATCTGAAAGGTAAAAAGGTATATGTATTTAAAAATCATAAAATCATTTTTAAGGTTGTATTTTTTTCTCTAAAATTGTCTTTCTGAAAGTTATAAGAAGCAAAGTAAAAATATAAATGGATTTATTTAAACAAGTGAAGACCAAGTCTTTGAAATATTTTCTTGAATTTTCAAATTCTATTTGAGTTTTGTCTCTCTTAGAATTAAAAATGCCGAGCAGAGCGAGACCAGCTTGCTAGTAAATAAATAAAATGTAAAAAACAGAGGCAGCTCACTGGTAAGTGCTGCTATTTGAGCTATTTTTAGAACAGGCCAGCGGGCGACTCATCTGGTCCTTATGGGCTACCTGCGTTGGTGACCCCTGGTGTACATCCACGACATAACTACTGATTTAACTACTACCACAACTTTGTTTACTATTTATAAAATATAATAATGTAGGGTTACCTGGAACTTGAAATAGGCCACCCGGCCTGAATCCACACTTGGTAGTAGTTTAGTTGTGGATGTACACTGTATAGTGATGAATCCAATAAACATTAGATCTGATTTGACATTAAATTTGCAAAATGCGGTGGCGCATTTTGCAAATTGCGCGCCATTGTTATTGTGCGGCCTCACAATACGAAGGTCCTGCAGTCCTGGGTTCAATCCCAGGCTCGGGATCTTTCTGTGTGGAGTTTGCATGTCCTCTCCGTGAATGCGTGGGTTCCCTCCGGGTACTCCGGCTTCCTCCCACTTCCAAAGACATGCACCTGGGGATAGGTTGATTGGCAACACTAAATTGTGTGAATGTGAGTGTGAATGTTGTCTGTCTATCTGTGTTGGCCCTGCGATGAGGTGGCGACTTGTCCAGGGTGTACCCCGCCTTCCGCCCAATTGTAGCTGAGATAGGCGCCAGCGCCCCCCGCGACCCCAAAAAGGGAATAAGCGGTAGAAAATGGATGGACGGATGGTATTGTGCTTACAACATTACTAAACCTGGAGAAAATAGTTCTTCTCAGGTCTCTCTCTCTTTACACCATTTTCTTACATATTTCCTATTTTTGCACCTTCTTTTTAAGAGTTAATTCAGTGTTGAATGTGATTTTAGAGTTGTGTTGACATTGAATGTTCTCCATGCTTGTGTTGACATTTCCTAGAGCAGGGGTAGGGAACCTATGGCTCTAGAGCCAGATGTGGCTCTTTTGATGACTGCATCTAGCTGACATTGCTTAACGCGATAATTATGAATAATTTCGCTGGTAATCACAGTGCTAAAAATAACGTGCAAAATACAAAACATTCTCATGCATTTAAATCCATCGATCCGTTTTCTACCGCACCTGTTCAAGAAGTCGCATTAATAGTAAGAAGTATTTTATGTCACAATGGTGGGGGGGGGGTTACAGCTTGCTGCGAGGTCGTTCTCCCAGGAAGGCAGACGGACTACTCGGGACATTGCATTTAGGTAAAAACATGATTTAATTTGAACTAAAAAAATATACAAACAAAAATCGCTCACAGCGGAGGCACAACTTGGGCTAAAAAAACAAAGCTAGCGCATAAACAGACTAAGAACATAAATCAAACAAAACTTACTTGGTATGGCATGAAGCACAAAACTATGGCAAGGCATGAAACAAGTCAGCACAGGACGACTGACTGGCAAAGACGAGCTCAAATACTGCCTCTGATTAGTGCTCGGGAAGCAGGTGAGCGGGCATTTTGTCCACCAGAGACAGGTGGACAAAATGAGTAACCAAGGAAACCAGACAAGGGAGTGGAAAAAAAACAGGAACTTAAAGAATCCAAAGGACAAACAGCACATGGCCAAACAAAAACATGATCACAAGACATGACATTTATTTATTATTGGTTAGCTTCAGAATAACAATGTTATTAAAAAGAATAAGAGACTTATTATACTCTAAAAATGTTGGTCTAACTTAAAAATGCACGCATTTAGTTGTACTCAGTGTTAAAAAATATGATATGGCTCTCACGGAAATACATTTTGAAATATTTGGCTGTCATGGCTCTCTCAGCCAAAAAGGTTCCCGACCCCTGTCCTAGAGCATGGGTGTCAAACTCTGGCCCGCGGGCCAAATTTGGCCTTTGAGGTAATATCAAATTAAGATTAGAGCTGGCCCGCCGGTATTATACAGCGGCGATGCCTCTATAACACTGCATTCACCACTGATACTCATACTTGCCAACCCTCACGATTTTCCCGGAAGACTCCCAAAGTTCAGTGCCCCTCCCGAAAATCTACCGGGGCAACGATTCTTCCGAATTTCTTCTGGTTTCCACCCGGACAACAATATTGGGGGCGTGCCTTGAAGGCACTGCCTTTAGCGTCCTCTACAGCCTGTCGTCACATCCACTTTTCCGCCATACAAACAACGTGCCGGTCCAGTCACATAATACATGCGGCTTTAACACACACAAGTGAATGCAAGGCATACTTGATCAACAGCCATAAGAGTCACAGTGAGGGTGGCCGTATAAACAACTTTAACACTTTTACAAATACGCGCCACACTGTGAAGCCAATCCAAAGAAGAATGACGAAAACATTTCGGGAGAACATCCGCACCTTAGCACAACATAAACACAACAGAAGAAATACCCAGAACCCCTTGCAGCACTAACTCTTCCGGGATGTTACAATATACATCCCCGCTATCACCAAACCCCGCCCTCCCCAATTTCTTATTTAAATTTTATTTGATAAGCCATTGATATTTTTCAATCATTAATATTATAATTTGAAACTCGATTTTGCATTTGACTATAAAGTTATATAAGGCTTGCTTGTTTAATATTCAATGCAAAAGTGGTTTGGGTCCCTATTAAAAGGTTAATTTGTTCAACCTTGGCCCGCGGCTTTGTTCAGTTTTAAATTTTGTCCCACTCTGTATTTGAATTTGACACCCCTGTCCTAGAGGAAGGTTACATTTGAAACAAAAACTGTTGACATTTTTTTTTTTACCCCTGGTCCTTACTTTGTGTGGGCATAAAAATAACAATAATGATGAATTTGCACGGATATAAAACATTTGAAACAAAAACTGTTGACATTTTTTTTTTACCCCTGGTCCTTACTTTGTGTGGGCATAAAAATAACAATAATAATGAATTTGCACGGATATAAAACATTCCTAATGTGATAGTTTTCGGCCGTATCGGCGAGATAATGTTATTTAGCTCTATCAGTGTGATTGTGTTGATATAAAAGTAGCTTTGACGTCAAGTTAGTTTGTATTCACCTTGGATTAATAATTTTTTAAAAAGCCTACCTGGGATATGTCGCGGCTCGAAGTCTACGGCAAAAATGTTTCCGCAATCAGTTTGGAGAGATTTGCAAGCTTCTGTCCAGAAGAAAGTGGTAATGTTGAGGTTAGGACTGCCACTGACTAATAATGACAGGTTAGCTGATTAGCTGCTAGCATTACTCACTACAATGATTACATTCAACGCACTTTGCTCTCATTGTTACATGTTTTACAATAACGAACTAGTGAGACTCTGGGTTACACAACTAATAAACGTCACGTAGGTCACTTACTAAAACAACAGTAAAGACATCCCAGTGATGTAATGACCGAACACCGGAAATACATCTTTATCAGCTGTATTTTATTTTGACACTTCCTTACCGTCTTCGCCTTAACCGGAAGTGACGATTGCAAGTGGTGAACGCTACTTTTTCGAAACAATTGATTGACTGATTGATACTTTTATTAGTATATTGCACAGTTCTGTACATATTCCGTACAATCGACCACTAAATGGTAACACCCGAATAAGTTTTTCAACTTGTTTAAGTCGGGGTCCACGTTAATCAATTCATGGTAAAGAAATAGAATTAATGTGATTTCCATCATTACTTCATTATCCTCTATGTCAGTGGTTCTCAAACGGGGGTACGCGTACCCCTGGGGGTACTTGAAGGTATGCCAAGGGGTACATGAGATTTTTTGAAAATATTCTAAAAATAGCAACAATTAAAAAAATAAATATATTTATTGAATAATACTTCACCAAAATAGGAATGCAAGATAATAAACTGTGAAAAGAAATGAAACAATGCAATATTCAGTGTTGACAGCTAGGTTTTTTTGTGGATGTGTTCCATAAATATTGATGTTAAAGTATTTTTTTTTGTGAAGAAATGTTTAGAATGAAGTCCATGAATCCAGATGGATCTCTATTACAATCCCCAAAGAGGGCCCTTTAAGTTGATGATTACTTTTATGTGTAGAAATCTTTATTTATAATTGAATCACTTGTTTATTTTTCAACAAGTTTTTAGTTTTTTTAATATATTTTTCCAAATAGTTTAAGAAAGACCACTACAAATGAGCAATATTTTGCACTGTTATACAATTTAATAAATCAGTAACTGATGACATAGTGCTGTATTTTACTTCTTTATCTCTTTTTTTCAACCAAAAATGCTTTGCTCTGATTAGGGGGTACTTGAATTAAAAAAAAAATGTTCACAGGGGGTACATCACTGAAAATAGGTTGAGAACCACTGCTCTATGTGTAGGCTGACAATATTCTGAAATCCCAAAAAGAGGACACATATGCGTGCCAAGGCCGGGACGAGGTGAATATTTGGCCATGCAACTCGAACTTGGTTTATAAATATCCATCCATCCATCCATTTCCTACCGCTTGGGGTCGCTGGTGCCTATCTCAGCTACAATCGGGCGGAAGGCCGGGTAAACCCTGGACAAGTCGCAGATAGACGGACAAAATTCACACTCACATTCACACACTAGGGCCCATTTAGTGTTGCCAATCAACCTATCATATATTGATTTAAATAAAGCATTTTTTCTCCTCCCAGAGACCCCATCAAGTCATAAAAATGGGGTCCCACTTTTTTGTAAGCCTTTTGAAAAAAAAAAAAAGATAAACGTATGCATTGTCCTGTTATTACTCTCATTCTATATCGGAAAAAGGCTGTCATAAACGTTACTTAATTCATAAAAAAAGAAAATAAATTTGTATACATATGTAAATGTATGGGGCGTCATGGTGGAAGAGGGGTTAGTGCGTCTGCCTCACAATACGAAAGTCCTGAGTAGTCTGGGGTTCAATCCCGGGCTCAGGATCTTTCTGTGTGGAGTTTGCATGTTCTCCCCGTGAATGCGTGGGTTCCCTCCGGGTACTCCGGCTTTCTCCCACTTCCAAAGACATGCACCTGGGGATAGGTTGATTGCCAACACTAAATTGGCCCTAGTGTGTGAATGTGAGTGTGAATGTTGTCTGTCTATCTGTGTTGGCCCTGTGATGAGGTGGCGACTTGTCCAGGGTGTACGCCGCCTTCCGCCCGATTGTAGCTGAGATAGGCACCCGCGACTCCACAGTGAATAAGCGGTAGAAAATGGATGGATTGATGTAAATGTATTCAGTTATAAACATTCATTCACTCTCTATTCATATAGCACTTTTCTCTAGTGACTCAAAGCGCTTTACATAGTGAAACCTCCATGCATATTTAAAGGCCTACTGAAATGAGATTTTCTTATTCAAACGGGGATAGCAGGTCCATTCTATGTGTCATACTTGATCATTTCGCGATATTGCCATATTTTTGCTGAAAAGATTTAGTAGAGAACATCCACGATAAAGTTTGTAACTTTCGGTGCTAAGAGAAAAGCCCTGCCTCTATCGGAAGTCGCAGACCATGACGTCACATGTTGATGGCTCTTCACATATTCACATTGTCTTTAAAGGCCTACTGAAACCCACTACTACCCACCACGCAGTTTTGATAGTTTATATATCAATGATGAAATATTAACATTGCAACACATGCCAACACAGCCTTTTTAGTTTAATAAATTACGATTTTAAATTTCCCGGGAGTTTCGTCCTGAAAACGTTGTGTAATGATGACGTGTACGCAAGACGTCACGCGTTTTTAGGAAGTATGAGCGCTACACACACACACAGCTAAATGTTGTCTGCTTTAACGGCATAATTACACAGTATTTTGGAGATCTGTATTGCTGAATCTTTTGCAATTTGTTAAATTAATATTGGAGAAGTCACTGTAGAAAGATGGAGTTGGGAAGCTTCAGCGTTTAGCCACACAAACACACGGTGATTCCTTTTTTAAAATTCCCAGAGGTGAAAATTTACTATGGATCAGAGCGCGGTCAAGCGAACTTGAATCCAGACCAAATGTCAACCAGCAGGTTTCGGTGAGAAAATTGTGGTTAAAAAGTCGCTTCTTACCGGAGAAAAGCTGAGCTTGGGCCGTCCATGAAGCTGCCGTCGACTTCCCTGACACACTAGCAACACAATAGAAAGATAAGGGATTTCCCAGAATTATCCTAGTAAATGTGTCTAAAAACATCAGAATGCAATGCAATCGTGTTTTTTTTTTTACACCTTTTTTTTTTTTTTTTCCTAGTCCGTCGCTATCTTCAAACACAAATCTTTCATCCTCGCTCAAATTAATGGGGAAATTGTCGTTTTCTCGGTCCGAATAGCACTTTTTGTTGGAGGCTCCCATTGAAATCTATGTGACTATATGAGGAGCCCCCACACGTGTGACGCCATCGTCTGCGACTTCTGGTAGAGGCAGGGCTTTTCTTTTAACACCGATAGTTGCGAACTTTATCGTGGATGTTCTCTACTAAATCCTTTCAGCAAAAATATGTCAATATCGCGAAATGATCAAGTATGACACATAGAATGGACTTGCTATCCCCTTTAAATAAGAAAATCTAATTTCAGTAGGCCTTTAATGGGAGCCTCCAAAAAAAAAGAGCTATTCGGACCGAGAAAACGACATTTTTCCCATTAATTTGAGCGAGGATGAAAGATTTGTGTTTGAGGATATTGATAGCGACGGACTAGAAAAAAAAAAACGTAAAAAAAAAAAACGCGATTGAATTGGGACGGATTCAGATATTTTTAGACACACTTACTAGGATAATTCTGGGAAATCCCTTATCTTTCTATTGTGTTGCTAGTGTTTTAGTGAGTTTAACAGTACCTGATAGTCGGAGTTGTGTCCACGGGTGTCTTGACGCCAGTGTCTCAGGGAAGTCGACGGCAGCTTTATGGGCGGCACAAGCTCAGCTGATCTCCGGTAAGAAGTGAAGTGAAGTGAATTATATTTATATAGCGCTTTTTCTCTAGTGACTCAAAGCGCTTTACAAAGTGAAACCCAATATCTAATTTTTACATATAAACCAGTGTGGGTGGCCCTGGGAGCAGGTGGGTAAAGTGTCTTGCCCAAGGACACAATGGCAGTGACTAGGATGGCGGAAGCAGGAATCGAACCTGCAACCCTCAAGTTGCTGACACGGCCGCTCTACCAACCGAGCTATACCGACTTTTTACCACTATTTTCCCACCGAAACTTGCTCGTTGACATTCGGTTGGGATCCATGTTCGCTGTGATCCATAGTAAAGTTTCACCTCCATGAATTTTAAACAAGGAATCACCGTGTGTTTGTGTGGCTAAAGGCTAAAGCTTCCCAACTCCATCTTTCTACTTTGACTTCTCCAATATTAATTGAACAAATTGCAAAAGATTCAGCAACACAGATCTCCAAAATACTATGTAATTATGCCGTTAAAGCAGACGACTTTTAGCTGTGTGTGTGCGCAGCGCTCATACTTCCTAACAGTCCGTGACGTCACGCGTACACGTCATCATTACACAACGTTTTCAAGAAAAAACTCCCGGGAAATGTAAAATTGCAATTTAGTAAACTAAAAAGGCCGTATTGGCATGTTTTGCAATGTTAATATTTCATCATTGATATATAAACTATCAGACTGCGTGGTGGGTAGCAGTGGGTTTCAGTAGGCCTTTAAGTTACATTTAAAACCAGTGTAGTTGGCACTGGGAGCATGCCGGTGAAATGTCTTGCCCGAGGACACAACGGCAGCAACTAGGATGGCAGAAGCGGGAATCGAACCCGGAACCCTCGAGTTGCTGGCACGGACACTCTCCAGTTATGTTAGGGGTGTTGTGCCGAATTATGCACCCCCGCCGTAAAATGCACCCCCTGGCGGGAGCGCGCTTACGTCACTCGGTTGCGTCACCCGTCTCGAAAAGTAGCTAAACTCGGCTAAACTTTATGTTGTTTGGAAATAAGAGAAATGATATAGATGTAAGATTGTATATAGACAATGTTAGTATAGAAAGAGTAAACAAAATCAAATTTTTGGGTGTGATCTTGGACCACAGGATCTGCTCGAAGTCACACATTACATAAATCAAAGGGAAGTTGGCAAGAAGTATTGCTGTCCTGGGTAAAACAAGGCACATTCTTAATCAAAAAACATTACACACTCTTTATTGTACACTTGTTTTACCATATTTGAGTTACTGTCTAGAAGTTTGGGGAAATACATACAGGACGAACATCCAACCACTATTGATAATGCAAAAAAGGGCCATCAGACTGATACATAACACAGGACCCCGAGAACACACTAACGGATTATTTATAAAAACATTTGATTTAAAACTACCAGATCTCATCCAACTCAAGACTGCCCAAATGATTTATAAAGCAAGTAAACATTTACTTCCAACAGGGTTACAGAGAAGATTTTTACAAAGAGAAGGGAATTATAATTTAAGAGGAGAACTACTTTTTAAGATCCAATATTGTAGAACAACGCAGAAACGAATGAGTATAACAATAGCAGGGGTTAAAATATGGAACTGTTTAAAGGATGAAATAAAACACAGCACCAACATAAACCAGTTTAAAAAGCTTTTTAAATCATTTATCATTAGTAAATATAAGAAAGAAGAGCAAACATTGTTTTAGAAAGACAATAATATATATGTGTATAAATACAATTTATGATTTCATAATTATACATATAGGTTATATTAAAATGTATATATTACCACTTTATATGGAATTTAAATGAATTGTGTATTTATAATATATATATATATATATATATATATATGTGTGTGTATATATATGTATATATATATATGTATATATATATATATATATATATATATATATATATAAATAAATAAATAAATGGGTTGTACTTGTATAGCGCTTTTCTACCTTCAAGGTACTCAAAGCGCTTTGACACTACTTCCACATTTACCCATTCACACACACATTCACACACTGATGGAGGAAGCTGCCATGCAAGGCGCCAACCAGCACCCATCAGGAGCAAGGGTGAAGTGTCTTGCTCAGGACACAACGGACGTGACGAGGTTGGTACTAGGTGGGAATTGAACCAGGGACGCTCGGGTTGCGCACAGCCACTCTCCCCACTGCGCCACGCCGTTGTATATATGCCGTATATATATATATATATATATATATATATATATATATATATATATATATATATATATATATATATATATATATATATATATATATATATATATATATATATATATATATATATATATATATATATATATATATATATATATATATATATATATATATATATATATATATATATATATATATATATATATATATATATATATATATATATATATATATATATATATATATATATATATATATATATATATATATATATATATATATATATATATATATATAAGTGTACAAATGTATATGTTTGATTTAAATGTTAAACTGTGTATATGAGACGTGAGCTACATATATGTTGCTTATATATTGTTTAAAAAAAAAAAAGTACTATAAGTGAAGCATGTTTTCGATTTTATATATTTTGGACCGTGTTCCTGTTGTGATGGGGTAGGTTTATATAAGCGTTGCTTCAACCTACACCCTTTCGGCTCAATCATTGCTCAAATGAGTGTTTTTTTTTTTTTTCTTTTCTTGTTGTTCTTTGTTTTATGTGAAGATTGCCGAAATAAATATGAGAAACGTGTCCGCCGCCCCGCTAGGTGGCGCTGTCTGACACCACCCGCTATAACCCCAACGCAGACGATGGCAGCTCCCGGATGAACAATCCCACCAAGCAGCGATATTACTATTTCAAATATCTCCTGCGTGCCAACAATTATGAAATTGGTAAGCCCATTGCGTTATTTATAATTTTTGACAGAATTTATTGGCATACTTTTGACAAAGGTGGATATTTGTAGCTGTTAGTACTAGTTGTGTTCCATTAGTACTGTCTGCTATTATCTTAGCGACCAGCATGGTCTTAAAGTGTAAATAATGGCGGACCTACAACTAACTACATATCGAACAATATTAAGTTCATTGTCGTGTCCATTAGTCGTCACGTGGTGTACATGTTGCAGCTTTGACGCCTTCGTCGTCCATGCCCGCACAATTGACTGGTGTTTGTGTTCCATTAGTACTGTCTGTCCGGTCACCCGACCTTACCCTGCAATGTCCTCAAATTTAAATCCACCACCATCATGCTGGACTGTGGACTGGACACCACCTCTGTCCTCAACTTCTTGCCCCTTACTCTCATCCACAGGTGAGTAAATGTCCACGTCTTTTATTAGCTACACCCAGGGTTGCCAACTCCATGTAAAAATAATAATAATAAGGTACACCTTTGCAGGGCTGGTCAACCTAATTTCTTAATTTGTGCAAAATGAGTTGCATAAAAGGATTGACTGATTGAAACATTTATTAGTAGATTGCATAGAACAGTAGTGATGGGATCAGCAGTTCTTTTGACTGTACTGAATCGCTAGAATCAGTTCCTTAAAGGCCTACTGAAATGAGATTTTCTTATTTAAACGGGGATAGCAGGTCCATTCTATGTGTCATACTTGATCATTTCGCGATATTGCCATATTTTTGCTGAAAGGATTTAGTAGAGAACATCCAGGATAAAGTTCACAACTTTCGGTGCTAAGAGAAAAGCCCTGCCTCTACCGGAAGTCGCAGACGATGACGTCACATGTTTGATGGCTCTGGCACGCCAAATTTCTTCTCCCTACAAAAACCTTCCACCCCGCCCCCCCATTTACTTCCGGGGTCATGATTAATACAGACGTTTTGTTAACGCTATATTATAAAAATATAACGCTATATTTAAAAAATACAGACATTTTTTTAACGCTATATTTAGGGACGGCGTGGCGCAGTGTCAGAGTGGCCGTGCGCAACCTGAGGGTCCCTGGTTCAATCCCCACCTAGTACCAACCTCGTCATGTCCGTTGTGTCCTGAGCAAGACACTTCACCTTTGCTCCTGATGGGTGCTGGTTAGCGCCTTGCATGGCAGCTCCCTCCATCAGTGTGTGAATGTGTGTGTGACTGGGTAAATGTGGAAGTAGTGTCAAAGCGCTTTGAGTACCTTGAAGGTAGAAAAGCGCTATACAAGTACAACCCATTTATCATTTATTTATTATAAAAAAATTAAAAAACAATTTACAAACCCAAGCTATGGGATGACATAAGAGGAAACGTGACCCCGGAAGCAAATGCGTCATCCCATAGCTTGTGTTTGTAAATTGTTTTTTTTATTTTTTTTTATGATATAGCGTTAGGGCTTCACGGTGGCAGAGGGGTTAGTGCGTCTGCCTCACAATACGAAGGTCCTGCAGACCTGGGTTCAAATCCAGGCTCGGGATCTTTCTGTGTGGAGTTTGCATGTTCTCCCCGTGAATGTGTGGGTTCCCTCCGGGTACTCCGGCTTCCTCCCACCTCCAAAGACATGCACCTGGGGATAGGTTGATTGGCAACACTAAATGGTCCCTCGTGTGTGAATGTGAGTGTGAATGTTGTCTGTCTATCTGTGTTGGCCCTGCGATGAGGTGGCGACTTGTCCAGGGTGTACCCCGCCTTCCGCCCGATTGTAGCTGAGATAGGCGCCAGCGCCCCCCGCGACCCCAAAACGGGAATAAGCTGTAGAAAATGAATGGAATATAGCGTTAACAAAACATCTATATTTTTATAAAAACGCGTTATTTTTTATAATATAGCGTTAACAAAACTTATGTATTAATCATGACCCCGGAAGTAAATGGGGGGGGGTTTGTAGGGGGGAAGAAATTTGGCGTGACAGCTCCTCACATATTCACATTGTTTTTAATGGGAACCTCCAACAAAAAGTGCTATTCGGACCGAGAAAACGACAATTTCCCCATTAATTTGAGCGAGGATGAAAGATTTATGCATGAGGATATTGAAGACGGACTAGAAAAAAAACAAAAAAAAACGTGATTGCATTGGGACGGATTCCGATGTTTTTAGACACATTTACTAGGTTAATTCTGGGAAATCCCTTATCTATTGTGTTGCTAGTGTTTTAGTGAGTTAAATAGTACCTGGTAGTCGGAAGGGTGTCTCCACGTGTGTCTTGACGCCAGTGTCTCAGGGGAGTCGACGGCAGCTATGGACGGCACAAGCTCAGCTTTTCTCCGGTAAGAACTGACTTTTTCAACACAATTTTCTCACCGAAACCTGCTGGTCGACATTCCGTCTTAATTCATGTTGGCTTGACCGCGCTCTGATCCATAGTAAAGTTTCACCTCCAGGAATTTTAAACAAGGAATCACCGTGTGTTTGTGTGGCTAAAGGCTAAAGCTTCCCAACTCCATCTTTCTACTGTGACTTCTCCATTATTAATTGAACAAATTGCAAAATATTCATTAACACAGATGTCCAAAATACTGTGTAATTATGCCGTTAAAGCAGACGACTTTTAGCTGTGTGTGTGTGCAGCGCTCATACTTCCTAAAAACCCGTGACGTCTTGCGTCCACGTCATCATTACACTACGTTTCGAAGACGAAACTCCCGGGAAATTTAAAATTGTAATTTAGTAAACTAAAAAGGCAGTATTGGCATGTGTTGCAATGTTAATATTTCATCATTGATATATAAACTATAAGACTGCGTGGTCGGTAGTAGTGGGTTTCAGTAGACCTTTAAAGGCGTAAAACGTCACGTAATGATGATTGGACGGTTGATGTCACGGGCTGTTAGGACATACATATGAGCGCTGCGCACACACAAAGCTAAAAGTCGTCTGCTTTAACTGCAACACAGTATTTTGGACATCTGTGTTGCTGAATCCTTTGCAATTTGTTCAATTAATATTGGAGAAGTCAAAGTAGAAAGATGGAGTTGGGAAACTTTAGCCTTTAGCCACACAAACACACGGTGATTCCTTGTTTAAAATTCCCGGAGGTGAAGCTTTACTATGGATCCTAGCGAACATGGATCCCAACCGAATGTCAACCAGCAGGTTTCGGTGAGAAAATTGTGGTAAAAAGTTGCTTCTTACCGGAGATCAGCTGAGCTTGTGTTGTCCATAAAGCTGCCATCGATTTCCCTGAGACACTGGCATCAAGACACCCGTGGACACAACTCCGACTATCAGGTACTGTTAAACTCACTAAAACACTAGCAACACAATAGAAAGATAAGGGATTTCCCAGAATTATCCTAGTAAATGTGTCTAAAAACATCTAAATCCGTCCCAATGCAATTGCGTTTTTGTTTTTTTTTAACTTGTTTTTTTTTGTTTTTGTTTTTCTAGTCCGTCGCTATCAATATCCTCAAACACGAATCTCTTTTTAGCTCTTTTTAGCTCTTTTTGATGGAGGCTCCCATTAAAACAATGTGAATATGTGAGGAGCCATCAACATGTGACTTCATCGTCTGCAACTTCCGGTAGAGGCAGGGCTTTTCTGTTAGCGTGCAAAAGTTGCGAACTTTATCGTGGATGTTCTCTACTAAATCTTTTCAGCAAAAATATAGCAATATCGCAAAATGATCAAGTATGACACATAGAATGGACCTGCTATCGCCGTTTAAATAAGAACATCTCATTTCAGTAGGCTTTTAAATTAATTCGTTCAAAAAATTCATTCACCGAATCACTTCCGCAGCAGTTCTGTGTGCCGGTCGGCGAATCATGAGTCAGTCAGTAACAGCTTCCCCAGCGGCAGATCTCTGTGTGTTTCAGTTTGCGAACGACACAAGCCCTCAGCACCCAATGAACGACGCGCACAGTGACTGAACGAGAGCCTCAATGTGACGTCCTCCTCCGCGACACAGTCAGTTCTCTGTGTCAGTAGGTTCGCGAATTGAGAGTCCTGATTCTGAATGAACGAGTGAGTGAGTGCAGCGCGTACGTAATTCACATCCTCAGCGACAACCAGTCAGTTCTTGTAGGTACGTGAAGCGAGCCTGAATCACTCAGCTAGAGTTCTGTGGGCCAGAAGGCGACAGACATGAATCGCTCTCTGCAAAAACAGATATTAAATTAAGAAACCCTTAACAAATGCCAACATAAAAACTAAATGTTCTGTAGCAAAGAAAATGTAAACTTAAATAGGCAAACAAAAAGAAAATAAATACCTTCAAAATAAAACAAATAAATTAAGAGCCAGAAATTAAACTAAATGTTCTGTAGCCTACGTTTGAAAATATAACAAAGAAAATATCAACTTTGTTGTGTAAACAAAAAGGGAAAAAAATAGGCTGCCTTTAAATAAAACAAAACAAATATTAAACCAAGTGCCAGAAATGTCAACATAAAAACCAAAATTTCTGTAGCTTACATTTAAAAATATAAAAATGGAAATATCAACTTAAATATGCAATACAAATTTTATGTGTTGAGATAATGGGGACAGGGCGCGTGTGTGTGTTTGTTTTCACGTGGCTTGAGTCAACATTAGCAGTTATCTTGGAGAATGAATGGAGAACGGATGCCAATGGCATGAAACATATCCCCGCGACGGGAGGAGAATCACTCGCGGTATTGGGGCAAGCAGAGCAGAGAGCGAGAGAGTTGTCGTTCACTGAGTGATTCATGTCGTTAATCCGCAGTGAACGAATCGTTCGCTCAGTCCCTCCCCCCGCCCCCATAATGAGTAGCCGGCTGCATCGTTTGCCGACGTCGAGGGTTCAGTGAGTCACAGAATGCGCCAGTTCCACTCATACCGGCATGGTCGGGGCGGAGCCCAACTGAACTGAGAAAGGAACGAATCAGTTCATGAAGTGATTCGGTTCAGTACGTTCACTCAAAAGATTCCTTCGTGAACGACACAACACTATGGAACAGTCCATATTCAGTACAATTGACCACTAAATGGTAACACCCATTACCATGAATTGATTAACGTGGACCCCGACTTAAACAAGTTAAAACACTTATTCGGGTGTTACCCTTTAGTGGTCAATTGTACAGAATATGTACTGTACTGTGCATTCTACTAATAAAAGTATCAATCAGTCAATCAAAATCCGAATAAGTTTTTCAACTTCTTTAAATAAGAACCACGTTAATCAATTTATGGTACAAATATATACTATTAGCATAATACAGTCATCACTTAAGTTAATTATCAGAGTATATACATTGAATTAGGGCTGGGCGATATGGCCCTTTTTGAATATCTCGATATTTTTAGGCCATGTCCCGATACACGATATATATCTCCATATTTTGCCTTAGCCTTGAATGAACACTTAATGCATATAATTACAGCAGTATGATGATTTTACGTGTCTACATTAAAACATTCTTGTTCACACTTCATTAATATATGCTCATTTTAAACTTTCATGCAGAGAGGGAAATCACAACTAAGTCAATTGATCAAAACTGTATTTGTTAAACAGTTATTAAGCAGTGGCACAAGCAGTCATGTCATTTCCAAAACAGAAAGTGCAAGTTTGTCAGAGACATTTTAAAACAAGCTATCAGTGCACTTTTGTGCATGATGTCACTAAGATGACATATCAAAACAACACTAAATTAAAGTGCACTTTTTGTACAGAACGCTACTACAATAGTTAAAAACAAATAAAGTGCACTTTTGTGCATGATGTCACACAAGATATTTCAATAAGTGTCAAATAAAAATGAGCTGCATAATAGGAATTTAAATAGTCTTCATCCTTGGCTATGTGGTAGGTTCCTGCGGACGTTATCTCCTTCTGTTGTTGACTATTTTTTTCATACGTTGTTGATCCGGAAATCGTTGCCTCGGCATTTTGTTGGTGTGGCCCTGAATGGACATGTTGACATGCTAATTAAGCACTCTTCGTTCTCTAGCAGGTGACTTTTCAAATGATGCTGCATGTTAGCAGTATTGCTACTTTTTGTAGCAATACTTTTGCCTCACACTTGATAAATTATGGTTTTCTGTTCGACATATTTCCGCTTAAAGCCAAACCACCGTCAGACAATGGACCCCCTGCTGTTTTTCTTGGGAATTAATTCTACCTTCATTTGTTACCGGATTGGCCCCTTCTATCTCTTGTATTACCATCCTTTTTGGAATGCCAGAACTCCCCAAATAAATCTAAGAAAAACAATTTTGTTTGGCTACTTTATTAGAAAATTTCCAATACATGACGATTTCGATTTTCAAGGGGGCGGTTGGCAACCCTAACCAAACCGCTTTTCTTTCTAGATCACTCAACTATACACACCCTACCCTAATTTTGGACTATTTAAATAAATATATTTCTCTTTTTTCAGCCAAAGACTCTCAAAGCTTCCTGGCTGGGTGGCGAAAGACGCATCGCTCAACTTGGAAAAGGTGTGGAATGCTGAATTTGAATGAATTATATCTGAAATGCCAGAGTAAAACATGTGGATTATGAAGTAGAGATTGACCGATATGTTTATTTTTTTTTAGGGCCGATCCCTGATATTTGGTAAAAGTTATTTTAAAGGGGAATTGCACTTTTTGTAGATTTCTGCCTATCATTCACAATACTTATGAGAGACAAGAACACATCTGTTTTTATATACAGATATACCGTATTTTCCGCACTATAAGGCGCACTGGATTATGGGACGCACCTTCAACGAATGGCCTATTTTAAAACTTTGTTCATATATAAGGCACACCTTCAATGAATTACTTATTTCAAAACTTTGTTCATATATAAGGCGCACTGGATTATAAGACGCACCTTCGATGAATGGCCTATTTTAAAACTTTGTTCATATATAAGGCGCACCGCATTATAAGGCGCACCTTCAATGAATTACTTATTTAAAACTTTTTTCGTATATAAGGCGCACCGATTATAAGGCGCCTAGAATAGATGCTACAGTAGAGGCTGGGGTTACATTATGCATCCATTAGGTGGAGCTGCGCTAAAGGGAATGTCAAAAACAGTCAGGTCAGTCAAACAGCGGTTTTATTATTTTCCCCGAGGTAAAGTCAGTGACGTGGTATTTTTTTAAATCTTTTAACAACAGCAAGGTATAACATGTAGTGCGGGGGTCAGCAACCCGCGGCTCTTTAGCGCCGCCCTACTGGCTCCCTGGACCTCTTCCAGAGATATGTGAAAATGGAAAAAGATGAAGAAAAATATATATTTTTTGTTTTAATATACAAACTTGACACAAACCGTCCTAATTGTTATAAATCCCGCTGTTTATATCAAACATGCTTCGCTGATGAGCGTATTTGGCATGTACCGTTTTGTCCTACTAATTTCAGCGGTCCTCGAACTCATCATAGTTTGTCTACATGTACAACTTTCTCCAATACAGCCACAGAAAGACGGGTTTCATGACACTCCTTTGTCTCATTTTGTCCACCAAACGTTTTATGCTGTGCGTGAATGCACAAAGGTGACCTTTGTTGATGTTATTGATTTGCTGGAGAGCTAATCAGGCATATTTAGTCAATCCATGACTGCAAGCTAATCGATGCAAACATGCTATTTAGGCTAGCTGTGTGTACATATTGCATCACTATGCCTCATTTGTAGGTATATTTTAATTTCCTTTACTTATGGCCTCTCCGTAATTAATTTATTTGCATGTCTCATGACACATTATCTGTATGTAATATTGGCTGCATTTCTGACCACAGCAAACGATACCCAGCTTGCAAAGATTATAATAAATTAATTCGAAGAAGACAGCCTGCCATTCCCTTAAACTTGGACAGAAAACATCCATACCCTTTAGCCCATTCTGAGCCAGTAATTTCCAGATGTTATCTCTATCCTCTGAGAAGCCTTCGTTTTACTAACGATTTCCAATGTTGCGAAAATGTGTAAAATAAATATTTAAATACATTTCTGTCAACACACATTTGTTTCAGCATTTGATAGTAGGCTAATATAGACACTTAGATGATGTGTTCATTATTACACTTCGAGAAGGCTTGTAATTTTTTGCGGCTCCAGACAGATTTTTATTTGTTTATTTTTGGTCCAATATGGCTCCTTCAACATTTTGGGTTGCTGACCCCTGATGTAGTGCAACGTTGATATCACATAAACACGTGAAAAACAGTCTGATACTGTTACGGTAAATCAAACGTGAATTCACAATATAAAAACACTCAAATAGTGCAAAGCAATAATATATCAATAACTCAACGTTGCTCAAATGTTAATGTCACACAACACAACACAAAATAAACACGTAAAGCTCACTTTATTAAGTTATTCCTCATCCACAAATCCCTCAAATTCTTCTTCTTCAGTGTCCGAATTCCGTCACGTTGAAGTCGTTATTAATAGAGTCAGTGTCGCTGCTATTTCGTGAAGTGAAGTGAATTATATTTATATAGCGCTTTTCTCTAGTGACTCAAAGCGCTTTACATAGTGAAACCCAATATCTAAGTTACATTTTTTTTTAAACCAGTGTGGGTGGCACTGGGAGCAAGTGGGTAAAGTGTCTTGCCCAAGGACACAACGGCAGTGACTAGGTTGGCAGAAGCGCGAATTGAACCTGCAACCCTCAAGTTGCTAGCACGGCCACTCTACCAACCGAGCTATGCCGCCCCACGTGACAATTCCTGCCTTCCTCAAAGCTTGGACCATAGTTGAGACTGCTTTATCAGCCCAGGCATTTACGATCCTGCGTCGTAAGCGTGTCTCTTAATAGGAACCATTTTGGGGTCTTCACATTAACACACAAATGGAAATGAAACGGCACGCCTCATATATATCCCAGCATGAACCGCGCGCTTCTTCTACGGGGGAAAATGAAGTCGGCGGCTATTTACCGTAGTTGCGAGACCTGTTGTGACTCAATATATAAGGCGCGGCGGATTATAAGGCGCACTGTCAGCTTTTGAGAAAATTGGAGGTTTTTAGTTGCACCTCGTAGTGCGGAAAATACGGTACATATTTCTAATGATGGAACATGAAACTCGTGGCGCTCCTTTTTAATGAGCTCACGCTGCGAGTGTTGCGGACGGAGGCCTGTCGAGCGCTCCCATCGCTGCATAAGCGAAAACCAGCAAACTTGCTCCCTGTATGTTTATTCTAGATCAGGGGTCGGGAACCTTCTTGGCTGAGAGAGCTATGAAATCCAAATATTTTCAAATGTATTCCCGTGAGAGCCATGTAATATTTTTTAACACTGAATACAACTAAATGCGTGCAGTTTTAAGTAAGATCAACATTTTTAGGGTACAATAAGTCTCTTATTCTTTTAACTAACATTGTTATTCTGAAGCTAATCAATAATAAATACAATACTTATTACCAATAATGCGACTTTTTCAACAGGTGTGGTAGAAAACAGATGGGTGGATTAAAATGCATGAGAATGTTTTATATTTAGAACGTTATTTTTAACACAGTGATTACCAGCGGAATTATTAATTACTTACCGTGTTAACTAATGTCAGCCAAGATTTATCCGAGAGCCAGATGCAGTCATCAAAAGAGCCACATCTGGCTCGAGATCCATAGGTTCCCTACCCCTGTTCTAGATCATAAATCATGCATCTCACCCGGACATGAGACGTCTGAGTAGGTATTCCGACAAATTGATACACTTTGACAGCCTTTTAGGACCCGGAAATGGCAAGAACGGCACAAGAAGACACCTTTTTAAATGAAATTTTAAAAAATGGGACGGCGTGGCGCCGTAGGAAGAGTGGTCGTGCCAGCAACCTGAGGGTTCCTGGTTTGATCCCCACCTTCCACCAACCTAGTCACGTCCGTTGTGTCCTTGAGCAAGACACTTCACCCTTTCTCCTCATGGGTCGTGGTTAGGGCCTTGCATGCCAGCTCCCGCCATCAGTGTGTGAATGGGTGAATGTGGAAATAGTGTCAAAGCGCTTTGAGTACCTTGAAGGTAGAAAAGCGGTATACAAGTATAGCCCGTTTACCATTCATTTAAATAAATAAATAGAAAATTGGGCTCTAGCAAAAAAAAAAAAAAAAGACCTGCGCTTATTACTATCTTCTTCACTATTTATAATGTTTTATAGTAAATACAGTGTTATGTGTATGTATTGTATCTGCTGTTGTAGTTGTACTAAAAAGGTGATACCGATATTCGTCAGAAGGCCAAAAATCGCAGCAGATAATCGGTCGTCCTCTATTAAAAAAGTACTAAGACTGTGTGCGTCGTGATGTTTTCAGGAGCTGAAAGAGTGTGCAGGCAGAGTGTTTGTGGACTCGCAACCAGAGTTCTGTCTTCCTGAGGTAATAAAGGTTTTCCTCAAGACTCGTGCAGAATGTTGCACATTAGATTGCGCTTGATTCGTCTGCGTTCCCCCCTCCCCGCTCAATAAACAGAGAGAACTGCTGGACATGTCAACCGTGGATGTCATCCTGATCTCCAACTACCACTGCATGATGGCCCTGCCCTACATCACGGAAAACACAGGCTTCACTGGCACCGTGTACGCCACAGAGCCCACGCTACAAATTGGAAGGTAAGGAGACAAAGAGGAAGCCTGAATTTATTCATATTCAGAGTTGTCAGTTCTTTTATCAAATGTCATATCTGTGTGTGTTGGGATTGTGTGATGCTATTAAAGTACAGCCATACTAACGAATTCAAAAAGGTCAAGGTAGATTTATTTATATAGCATGTTTGTAAAACAGACTACTGACCCAAAGTCAGCGGTGTCCCAACTTTTTGCTCTGGGGGCCACATTGGGCTAAAAAAAACATGCGTCCCGGAAGAGTTAGTGCTGCAAGGGATTCTGGGTATTTGTTCTGTTGTGTTTGTTGTGTTAGGGTGCCGATGTTCTCCCGAAATGTGTTTGTCATTCTTGTTTGGTGTGGCGCATATTTGTAACAGTGTTAGTTATTTATATGCCTACCCTCAGTGTGACTTGTATGGCTGTTGACCAAGTATGCCTTGCATTCACTTGTGTGTGTGAAAAGACACAGATGTTATGTGACTGGGTCGGCACGCTACTTGTGTGGAGGAAAAGCGGATGTGACGACAAGCGGTCCTCACTCAGATACGGACCTGAGTGAGGACAGCATGCGGCCGTTAAGGGGTGAAGGTTTCAGGTGGGAGAGAATGCTAAAGAGAGTGCCTTTTAAGGAACGCCCCCAATATTGTTGTCTGAGTGGAAATCGGGAGAAATTCGAGAGAATGGTTTTCCCGGGAGATTTTAAGGAGGGGCACTGAAACTCGGGAGTCTCTCGGGAAAATGGGGAACTTGGCAAGTATGTGTAAAGTAACTATACACATCTATATATTTAAATGTACGTATTATATTAATATAATGGATATATAACCATTAATACAATTGGATATTAGGAGTATGTGAAAGTTTGACTCCTACCTTGTTTACTTCTGTAATCAATCAGAAATACCAAACATTTTTCCCATCATGCTTTGTAATGGATTTAAATAAGTCTAATTTAGAATATTTTTATGGTGCATGGAAACATTTTTTTATATAATATCAACACATTTTGTTATATTGTCTTTTGTGTGACCATGTCTGTTGGTTCGTTTTTTTTCTTGTGTGTGTGTTTTTTTTTGGACCATGACCAGGGAAGGTTGTTTGCGTTGGGTCATATATGTAATTGTGAGTTCAAACCCCGGCCGAGTCATACCAAAGACTATAAAAATGGGACCCATTACTTTCCTGCTTGACACTCAGCATCAAGGGTTGTAATCGGGGGTTAAATCACCAAAAATGATTCCCGGGCGCGGCCACCGCTGCTGCCCGCTGCTCCCCTCACCACCCAGTGGGGGATCAAGGGTGATGGGTCAAATGCAGAGAATAATTTCACCGCACCTAGTGTGACAATCATTGTTACTTTAACTTTTACTGAATTAGAGAAACTAAAAAAAAGGTACGAGACAGCCTTTGAAAAATACCAGTCAGCGGGGGGTATATATTGTAACGTCCCGGAAGAGTTAGTGCTGCAAGGGGTTCTGGGTATTTGTTCTGTTGTGTTTATGTTGTGTTACGATGTGGATGTTCTCCCGAAATGAGTTTGTCATTCTTTTTTGGTGTGGGTTCACAGTGTGGCGCATATTTGTTACAGTGTTAAAGTTGTTTAAACGGCCGCCCTCAGTGTGACCTGTATGGCTGTTGACCAAGTATGCATTGCATTCAGTTGTGTGTGTGAAAAGCCGTAGATACTATGTGATTGGGCCGGCACGCAAGGGCATTCAGTGCCTTTAAGGCACGCCCCCAATATTGTTGTCAGGGTGGAAATTGGGAGAATGGTTGCCCCCGGAGATTTTCGGGAGGGGCACTGAAATAGGGGAGTGTCTGGGGAAAATCCGGAGGGTTTGGCAAGTATGCCTGGGCGACGCAACTGCTCTGTACTTCTCCCTCCGTCCGTGTACCACTCCGTACAGCCGGCGTTTTAAAAAGTCATACATTTTACTTTTTGAAACTGATACTGATAATTTATGATATTAAATTTTAAAACATTTATCGGCCGATAAGATCGGCAGTTCGATATTATCGTAAATCTCTAATGAAAACATCTTGGTACCAAAATATTGGCACTGGGACAACACTGATGTCTGTGTCTGTGTGTGAAATGTCAATCAGGCTGCTGATGGAAGAGCTGGTGAACTTCATGGAGCGCGTTCCTAAAGCACAGTCTGCCGCCAGCTGGAAGAACAAGGAAATACAACGGTAGAACAAGTCACCTTGAAGGAAAAAGCAACACACGAGTGAAGTGAAATGACATGACAACTATTGCACTAGGATGCTTCCCGGACCACTGAAGGATGCAGTGGACGTCTGGACATGGAAGCGATGCTACGGCATGCAGGAAGTCAACTCTGCCCTCAGCAAAGTCCAGCTTGTGGGTTACTCACAGAAAGTGGTAGGAATTGTTTTCTTCTTTCTACCCAGACGTTTTTAGACAAGTTCAATTTAGCAGTTCCAAACCCATCAAGGAGGGGGTGTCTTAAATGGAGCACAAGGATTTTTTCCCCCCCATTATCAATGACCACATTCTTTGGTCTCTTCATGCAGGAGCTGTTTGGAGCGGTACAAATCTCCCCTTTAAGCTCTGGCTACTCTTTGGGAAGCTCCAATTGGATCATCCAGTCCCATCACGAGAAAGTATCCTACGTTTCGGGCTCCTCTCTCCTCACCACACACCCACAGGTATGCAGAGTTCAGTCACTTACCGGGATCCCAAATGTCCTGTACTTAGTGGACTTCCGCTATGCTTCTCGCCCAGTCATTCTCAAATTGTATTTTTGATTGATTTAAACTTTTATTAGTATATTGCACAGTTCAGTACATATTCCGTACAATTGACCACTAAATGATAACACCCGAATAAGTTTTTCAACTTGTTTAAGTCCGGGTCCACGTTAATCAATTCATGTAGTGGTTCGTGTGTAATCCGTAGTGTTTTCCTCTGCGTTGTGTGGATTTTATGCAACACGACCGACGCCATGGGTTTCTCAGCTGCACTCTACTGATAATACACGGAATACAATTGTCGTCAATAACTTTTTGCCATCGTCGAGCCCCTACACAAATATAATAATGAAGAAAGTGAACTTAAGTGCTTAACGAGACAATACATTTTCTGTCGTCGCATGGACGCCTATCTCTCCCGTTATCGTAGACAAAAGGGAAGTTGGAAGGCGTGTCCAACGCATATAAGAAGACAGGAGTCACAGTAATTATTGCAGTAGGAGCGACAACGAGACAATGGTTCCACATTGACAAAACATCAAACAATATTCAGGTATTTACATGTACCTTACATATTTTGTGTAATTATAACCATAATACAACATTATAAAATACATTATTTACAATATGTAATTGACCCTGTTACACGTGGGCTCCGTCTAGTGGTACGCCAAAGAATCACTAAAATATAGTGACGTCGAGATACGGCACATTTTGGAGGTGTCGGTGAGTACTTCTAAGTACTGTTTTTACTGGACTATAGAGCGCACCGAGATATACCGTATTTTTCGGATTATAAATCGCTCCGGAGTATACCTCGCACCGGCCGAAAATGCGTAATAAAGAAGGAAAAAAACATATATACGTCGCACTGGTGTATAAGTTGCATTTTTGGGGGGAAATTTATTTGATAAAATCCAACACCAAGAATAGACATTTGAAAGGCAATTTAAAATAAATAAAGAATATTGAACAACATGCTGAATAACTGTACGTTATATGAGGCATAAATAACCAACTGAGAAGGTGCTTGGTATGTTAACATAACATATTATGGTAAGAGTCATTCAAATAACTATAACATATAGAACATGCCATACGTTTACCAAACAATCTGTCACTCCTAATCGATAAATCCGATTAAATCTTCTTCCTCGATGTCGCTGCTAAACAACTCTGCCAACTCCAATGGTATGCACCGCTTCCTCTTGTCGTTTTCTGCTGCATATTTCACTACGTCCAGCTTGTAATCTGCAGTACATGATCTCCTTTTCAGTGCCATTTTTGTTCAGCCCTTCTCAGTTTTTATAAGTTACCGCCAACGATGAAATGATCCATTTTAATAGCTACGGCAGTAGCATATAGCAGTTAGCATTCCATGACCCACAATGCACTTCTGCCATGACCCTCGCCCGCCGAATTTGTATTGGTTGAAGTGTGTGTGACGATTGCTGACATTTTCTTTGTCTCCTCCGCGAATGAGACAAATAATATTATTTGATATTTTACGGTAATGTGTTAATAATTTCACACAAGTCTCTCCGGAGTATATGTCGCAGCCCCGGCCAAACTATGAAAAAAACTGCGACTTATAGTCCGAAAAATACGGTAAGCCTCACCCACTAAATTTTAGAAGATAAATTAATTTTAAGCTTTAGATATGTATGTTGTGAAATTAATTATTCACACAGGAAGCTTGTGTAAATGTTTATTTGCATACCTTTAATTTTTTTCAAACGGTGTCTGTAAAACGGATGATCAAACAAAACAGAAGCCATCGTCATGGTGCCCAGTAGCTGCGTATAAGCCAGCCATCCAATCCGTTAAACAGACTCAATAACTTCATGCTGACGTTATGGGGAATTCCCGAAACTGAAACAATACAAAAATAATGCCATTGTAAGGTAATAGTACTAACTAAGACACTCGTAAACGTGTTAGCAGAGTTGCTAACGCTAAGGACGCTAGCTTGATTATATCACGATAGCACATACAAATTTGCAGGAAAACACTCCTACAGACATCACACATGGGAAGGTTTAGTAAGTAAGAATTGTTTTAGTTACATTGTAAAACTTACAAACGTGGCTTAGATTGGTGATTGAAGAATCCATATGAGTGAAGGCGCTATGAATGGCTAAAAGAACAAACGGAAACTGTACTTTCGGTCGGTTCATAGCTCAGTCTAAACAGCTATAGCTTCATGCTAAAAAGATAGAGCTAGTACACTTAGACATACTTTATTGATCCACAAGGGAAATTGGGCGGCGTTTTCTAATGCAGGTGTGTTAATCCGTTCTTTAAAAAGCCAAACGGTCATATTAAGGTGTTTCCATGTGTTGTGCAAAGCTCATTTTGAGTTGAAATCAGACTAGGGCTGTGCCATGTCACGATACACGATATACATCTCAATATTTTGCTGTAGCCTTGAATGAACACTTGATGCATATAATCACAGCAGTATGATGATTCTATGTATCTACATTAAAACATTCTTGTTCATACCGCATTAATATATGCTCATTTTAAACTTTCATGCAGAGAGGGAAATCACAACTAAGTCAATTGCCCAAATCTGTATTTATTAAACAGTTATTAAGCAGTGGCACAAACATTCATGTCATATCAAAACAGAAAGTGCAAGATTATCAGAGACATTTTAAAACAAGCTATAAGTGCACTTTTGTGCATGATGTCACTAAGATGACATATCAAAACAACATTAAATTAAAGTGCACTTTTTGTACAGAAAGCCACTACAATAGTTAAAAACAAATAAAGTGCACTTTTGTGCTTGATGTCACACAAGATATTTCAATAACTGTCAAATAAAAATGAGCTGCATAATAGGAAATCAAATATATGTCCATCGTTCTGTGGTAGGTTCCTGCGGGCGTTATCTCCTGTTGCAGATTTTTTTTTCATAAGGTGTTGATCTGGAAATGGTTGCTTCTGCATTTTGTGGGTGTGGCACCGAACGGAGATGTTGACATGCAGAGTTTCAAGCACTCGTCATTCTCTAGTGCAGTGGTTCTCAACTTTTTTTCAGTGATGTACCCCCTGTGAAAATTTTTTGAATTCAAGTACCCCTTAATCAGAGCAAAGCATTTTTGGTTGAAAAAAAGAGATAAAGAAGTAAAATACAGCACAAGCTCATCAGTTTCTGATTTATTAAATTGTATAACAGTGCAAAATATTGCTCATTTGTAGTGGTCTTAAACTATTTGGAAAAAAAGATATAAAAATAACTAAAAACTTGTTGAAAAATAAACAAGTGATTCAATTATAAATAAAGATTTCTACACATAGAAGTAATCATCAACTTTAAAGTGCCCTCTTTGGGGATTGTAATAAAGATCCATCTGGATTCATGAACTTAATTCTATACATTTCTTCACAAAAAAATAAATCTTTAACATCAATATTTATGGAACATGTCCACAAAAAATCTAGCTGTCAAAACTGAATATTGCATTGTTGCATTTCTTTTGACAGTTTATGAACTTACATTCATATTTTGTTGAAGTATTATTCGATAAATATATTTATAAAGGATTTTTGAATTGTTGCTATTTTTAAAATATTTTTTTTAAATCTCACGTACCCCTTGGCATACCTTCAAGTACCCTCAGGGGTACGCGTACCCCCATTTGAGAACCACTGCTCTAGTGGGTGACTTTTCAAATGATGCTACAAATTAGCAGTGTTGCTACTTTTTGTAGCAACGCTTTTGCCGCATAATTGTTCAACATATTCCCGCTTGAAGCCAAACCACAACCAGACGATGCACCCTGTGCTGTTTTTCTTTGCAATGAATTATTCCTCCATTTTTTTTTACCAGAATCGCACCTTCTTTCTCTCGTATTACCACTCGCAACGCACCGTTAGCATCACAGCTAACGTTACGTGTGTAAGTAGGTGCGCTTGTTTATGTCTCTGTGAGAAGGAGAGACAAGAAAAAGTGGGAAGACCATGCAGTGTAATGCCAGCAGCTAAAAGCAACTATGTGAGAACATATACTCGAATATCACAATATATTTTTTTCTATATCGCAGAGAAACAAAGCCCTGATATATTGAGTATATTGATAGATCGCCCAGCCCTAATTCAACATTTTATTCAACACATTTTTAGTGGTATCAATTGTGTCTCTCGCGAGACTTGGGTTCATGTCTCTTGTCCCATTCCAGCCGATGGACCAAACCTCCTTGAAGAACAGCGATGTTCTTATTTTGACGGGCCTCACCCAGATGCCCACTGCCAACCCAGATGGCATGCTGGGAGAATTCTGCAGCAACCTGGGTAGGATTGATCATTTTGGCCATAGGTGAGCTAGATTGTCTGACCCGTTTGTTCTTCCAGCCATGACAATACGTGCCGGGGGCAACGTTTTGGTGCCTTGTTACTCTTCCGGCGTGATCTACGACCTCCTGGAGTGTTTGTACCAGTTCATCGACAGCGCCAACCTGGGCACCACCCCCTTCTACTTCATCTCACCCGTCGCCAACAGCTCACTGGAGTTCTCGCAGATCTTTGCCGAGTGGTGAGAAGATGTTTTTTCTTCTATCGAGCGGTTTACATGATTACATTGTAGGGTTGTACGGTGTACGGTGTACTGGTACTAGTATAATATCCTAGTACTAATGAATCGAAAATGGTGGTATACTCTGTTTGAAAAGTACTGGTTCCCCATTTAAAAAAAATATATATGTTTACGAGCATGACGGCGCATCGTGACATTGTTTGTTTCACCGGCAGAGGAGCATGTTTGGCAGCACACAATCACAGAGTACTTACAAGCAGAGACAGTGTGTAGACAGAAAAGGGAGAACAGATGCTTTTTGGCTTAAAAACTAATAATAAAGGTGAAGTTATAATACTGAAACGCCCTCAGGAAGAGGTGCTTTGAGACATGGCCAGCTAGCTAACTAGCGGCTAAAATCCATACGCAGTCGTCAGTGTTCTAGCTACTTCTAAATCTCTAATCCTCGCCTCTATGGCAACAAATAAAGTACGTTTCTTACAAGTATCATCCCTGCAGGACGAGGAATAGCTAAATATGCTTCACTAAACACCGTAGCAGGTTATGAGAGCTCACCGGTGTCACCGCTAACAAAAGATAGCGGTCCTGAATGTAAACAAATGCTACGAGTAGATCTACAGCTGACTTCCACTGTAATGATACTAAGTACAATAGGTTATCTAGTCCAGTGGTTCTCAAATGGGGGTATGAGTACCCCTGGGGGTACTTGAAGGTCTGCCAAGGGGTACGTGAGATTTTTCAAAAATATTCTCAAAATAACAACAATTCAAAAATCCTTTATAAATATATTAATTGAATAATACTTCAACAAAATATGAATGTAAGTTCATAAACTGTGAAAAGAAATGCAACAATGCAATATTCAGTGTTGACAGCTAGATTTTTTGTGGACGTGTTCCATAAATATCGATGTTAAAGATTTATTTTTTTGTGAAGAAATGTTTAGAATTAAGTTCATGAATCCAGATGGATCTCTATTACAATCCCCAAAGAGGGCACTTTAAGTTGATGATTACTTCTATGTGTAGAAATCTTTATTTATAATTGATTCACTTATTTATTTTTGAACAAGTTTTTAGTTATTTTTAAATATTTTTTTCCAAATAGTTCAAGGAAGACCACTACAAATGAGCAATATTTTTTGCAATGTTATACAACTTAATAAATCAGAAACTGATGACATAGTGCTGTATTTTACTTCTTTATCTCTTTTTTTCAACCAAAATTGCTTTGCTCTGATTATGGTGTATTTGAATTAAAAAAATGTTCACAGGGGGTACATCACTGAAAAAAGGTTGAGATCCACTGATCTAGTCGATACTATTATGATTACGTCTATTTTTTACCATCACAAAATCTTTTTTCTTTTTAAAAAAAAATTCATATTGTGTTGATAAATTCAGGAAATACGTCCCTGGACACATTAGGGGACTTTGAAAATGACCAATGTGTGACCCTGTACCGTATTTTTCGGATTATAAGTCACAGATGTTTTTCATAGTTTGGCCCGGTGTGCGACTTATACTCTGGAGCGAAATATGTGTGAATATACGCCCCGTTAGTTGCCAAGGAGATGAAGATAAATTACTTTGCGTCATATAACGTACACTTATTCAGCCTGGTTTTCACTATTCTTTCTTTATTTTAAATTGCCTTTCAAATGTCTATTCTTGGTGTTGGATTTTATCAAATAAATCTCCCCCAAAAATGTGACTTACCAGTATATATGTTTTTTTCCTTCTTTATTATGCATTTTCGGCTGGTGCGACTTATACTCCTGAGCGACTTATAGTCCGAAAAATATGGTAACTACTTGGTATTGGATCGATACCTAAATTTGTTGTATCATCCAAAACTAATGTAAAGTATCCAAACAATAGAAGAATAGGTAAATGTTACATTTTAACAGAAGTGTAGATAGAACATGTTAAAACGAAAAATTACCAGATATTAACAGTAAATGAACAAGTGGATTAATATTTCTTTACAGCTTGTCCCGCATAATTTTGACGACAATAGAATGAGAATTGACACATTTTACTGCATACGTCAGCGGACTAATTAGGAGCCTTTGTCTGTTTACTTACTACTTAGGACAAGTTGTCTAGTATGTTCACTATTTTATTCAAGGCCAAAATTGTTCTTCGATTGCAACAAAAAATATGTGTTTAATGCACTGAGATTTTTTTGTTCAAAAAATGCCATTTTTTGTGGTCCCTTTTATTTAGAAAAGCACCGAAAAGTACCCGTACCTGTACCAAAATATTGGTAGGGGAACAAATCTAATACATTGTTTTCATCATTCTTTAAGGCTGTGTCACAACAAGCAGTCCAAAGTGTATCTTCCAGAGCCTCCCTTTCCCCATGCAGAGGTGCGTTCCCACACATGTTGAGTAGAGCAACTAGGAAACATTGAAGGAATAAAGGATGCGTGATGTGCATTTCATGCTGCTAAATCCAATTCAATACAGATGAATGTATACTAGGCTTAGCTAATTGGAATAATATCTAAATCGGTGTGTCTAAACTGAAAAATCAAAGCATTAGGACAGCGTTTTGATATTTGTTATCTTCAAAACCAGTACGATATTATTCGTAATGTAACAATATCAAAATCTGACGGTATTGAAGGGGAATTGCACTTTTTTTCCAGGCATGTGTTTTTTTCCACCTGTACTCGGAAATCCGTCTGTTTTATCTCTGTAAAAATATTACAAAATGTCTGTTTTTCTTCGATTTTTCCGACCTACAGTGTGTGTTAAAACCTTGATCTGTCTCTTTGCCATAACTGCCAACAACTATGGTTTTCCCGTAATCAGTACGGTTTTTAATGATCCAGTGGTATAAACTACGGTTTTCCATTAAAATGATTAATTTAGAAATCGGAGCTATGTAGTGAAACAACTCCACCGGCACAGGACAATGATGATTGGTTGGTTTACGTATAAGAAAATCCATGATTGGTTGGTTGGCTTACTATAATGAGTCAATGTTTCCCCCAGAAAATTTGTTAGTTAAGGCGGTGTCTCTCCAGGGGGAAGGGAGCGGGTGGGTGTAAGGAACAGCATAACTCGGCCTGTCGCCATCACGTCTCCATCTCATCGCTGCTACCACTGCTTGGGTGGGCAATAGACTACAGACTGTGGTGACGTAGGCCGGCTTTTTCGCGTGAGGAAGCCTACACTTTTTGGTTGTTTTCCACTCCATATGCTGAATGCCGATATACTATATGTAGCTCGATATTTTTCCGTAAGTAAAAACAATACACAAAGCAGTCCAAGTTACCTGAGATACTAAGTATGTCATCATTATGACTTACCAAGTCAATATTTTGACTTACTAATTTACTAAATCAAACTAATGACAAAATGACTTAATAAGTCAAATTAATGACTTACTGTAAGTAAGCGTTTGCAATGAACGTTTGAAAAAATGAGTTAAAAGTGGGGCCAAATGCTCAACTGATCATGCTTAATTTATTACAGCATTTGGGAAGCCTGTAGTTGATTTTTATTATGTAAATGTTATTGTGGAGGGAGGTTGTCAAACCCGAACCACTGGCGTCCAGCGTGCATCTGTAGGAACTGTGAGTAAGAAGCTTACAGTTATATTTTTATAAACATGTGATAGCAGGGACCCTGCCATTCAAAACTAAGCTGCTACATTAATAATGAGGAGAAACTATTCATCCCTGAACACCATGGAGTTCATGTAGGCCTTTTGATGCAGTTAAATTATTATATCAGCTATCAGAGACAGTTTCAGGAAACTCTTCATTTAACATAATGTCCTTTTTGCTGCTTCAACACAGCTCAATCAAAACAGAAAAGGGTAAAGCCAAATAACTTAGTTGTTAACTCTAGGTCAATAATGCTTGTCTTACTCTCAGACAGACAGGGCTTTGCTGTCCGTAACACACGCACGCACGCACGCACACACACACACACACACACGGAAAAATGAGCTTACGTTACGCTAAAAGCTAATTAGCCTTCACCTCAAGGACTGCGAGCGAGCTGAGCTGCCGCTTATGTTTCTAGAACGTCAACGGGCTCTTAGTGATGTTACTAGTAGTTGACTGGGAGGTGTTTATTATAATTTGGGGAGAGTCCAGTGTTTGCCAAAAAAAAGTAGGGTTTTCTTTAACAAAACCTGAATAAAACATGAAAAAAATAACTAAATACAACCTTATATCAACAATGTTAAAATTTATCTAGAGATTTACGCAATGAAAAAAAAACGATCTGACATTTTTAGGACTGATAAACTTCCGGGTCCCCAAGACCAAACTTGAGGAGAGCATTAAAATAAAAAGAAATAAAAAAGGCAAAATTCATGTAATATATTGGTTATCAAAATGGCTCCTGCATGCTTTGATTTTTCAGTCTGCGGCGCTCAGTGTAGAAAGTATGGGACACGCTTTGTTCAGTCGTTTTACAAAGAACAACAAAGCTGAAGCTTCTCAAGTCAATGTGTCCTTTCACTTGCCGTCAGGGCTACGTTTGGCTTGTTTTTAAGCGGGAACACAACATGACACCCTTGTCAGCTGATGATGGGATGTCACTTGTCTTGTGCTGTTCTTCCAGCTGATCCAGAGCAACAAGCTGAAACACTTTCCCAGCATTCACGGCGACTTCAGCAGCGACTTCCGCCAACCGTGCGTGGTGTTCACCGGTCACCCGTCCTTGCGCTTCGGGGACGTGGTGCACTTTATGGAGCTGTGGGGCAAATCCAGCCTGAACACCATCATCTTCACCGGTGGGGGAGCCTCTTCTTCACACACGCCATGTCGGAATGAAAAACCCATCTTCGTTTATTTTGCCACCAGAGCCTGACTTCTCCTACCTGGATGCTCTGGCTCCTTATCAGCCGCTCGCCATGAAGTGCGTGTACTGTCCCATCGACACGCGACTCAACTTTCACCAAGTGTCCAAGCTGCTCAAGGAGGTCCAGGTAAAATTAAACTTGTCTTACGTCATGTTTATTTTGCCCTCAGTTTAAAAAGGAATAACTTTAAATATCCGACCGCATAGATAATGCACCGTTGCCGCCATCGAGTGGACAATGTCAGTATTACGGTTAATGTCCTTGAATAACTCCTTGAATGGCATTTTCCCCCCTGAACACAAACAATGGTCAGGCTAGGCTTGTCCCGATGCCAATATTTTGGCACCGGTACCAAAATCTATTTAGACTTTTATCAAAATAAAAAGGATCATGAAAAAGATTAATTTTTGGCATTGTTTTAACAAAAAAAATCAAATATTATTAGAGATGTCCGATAATGGCTTTTTTGCCGATATCCGATATTCCAATATCGTCCAACTCTTAATTACCAATTACGATATCAACCCATACCAATATATACAGTCGTGGAATTAACACATTATTATGCCTAATTTTGTTGTGATGCCCCCGCTGGATGCTTTAAACCAGGGGTCTCAGACACGCGGCCCCCACCTTAATATGAAAGTTTAATGTTAGTGCGGCCCGCAAGTTTTTTATGAATGGTGCTTGACAGCGTTATTATTTGGGTCCAAAATGGCCCTTTCAACGTTCCGGGTTGCCTACCCCTGCGTTAGTGGAAAAGTGGCAAATATTAGTGAAAGCGACAGAGATGTTGCCATGGAGACGAGGGTGTATATTATAGCATCCCGTATTTGTCCTGTTGTGTTTCTGTTGTGTTACGGTGCGGATGTTCTCCCGAAAATGTGTTTGTCATTCTTGTTTGGTGTGGGTTCACAGTGTGGCGCATATTTGTAACAGTGTTAAAGTTGTTTATAAGGCCACCCTCAGTGTGACCTGTATGGCTGTTGACCAAGTATGCTTGGTATTCACTTGTGTGTGTGTAAAAGCTGCATATATTATGTGACTGGGCCGGAGGAAAACGGAGGGAGCGACAGGTTGTAGAGGACGCTTTTTTGCCGATATTCCGATATTGTCCAACTTTTAATTACCAATTCCGATATCAACCAATATCGATATATACAGTCGTGGAATTAACACATTATTATATATAGTCACTGGATGCATTAAACAATGTAATTTAACCTTATGGTGGTAGCGGGGGGGTGTATATTGTAGCGTCCCGGAAGAGTTAGTGCTGCAAGGGGTTGTAGGTATTTGTTCTGTTGTGTTACGGTGCGGATGTTCTCCCAAAAATGTGTTTGTCATTCTTGTTTGGTGTGGGTTCACAGTGTTGCGCATGTTTGTAACCGTGTTAAAGTTGTTTATACGGCCACCCTCAGTGTGACCTGTATGGCTGTTGACCAAGTAAGCGTCGCATTCACTCGTGTGTGTAAAAGCTGCATATATTATGTGACTGGGCCGGCACGCTGTTTCTATGGAGGAAAACGGACAAGTTGTAGAGGACGCTTTTTTGCCGATATTCTGATATTGTCCAACTCTAATTACCAATTCCGATATCAACCGATACCGATATATACAGTCGTGGAATTAACACATTATCATGCCTAATTTTGTTGTGATGCCCCCGCTAGATGCATTAAACAATGCAACTTTACCGTTTGGTGTTAGCGGGGGGGTGTATATTGTAGCTTCCCGGAAGAGTTATTGCTGCAAGGGGTTCTGGGCGTTTGTTCTGCTGCGTGTATGTTGTGTTACGGTGCGGATGTTCTCCCTAAATGTGTTTGTCATTCTTGTTTGGGGTGGGTCCACAGTGTGGCGCATATTTGTAACAGTGTTAAAGTTGTTTATACGGCTACCCATCAGTGTGACCTGTATGGCTGTTGACCAAGTATGCTTTGCATTCACTTATGTGTGTGAAAAGCCATAGATATTATGTGGTTGGGCTGGCACGCAAAGGCAGTGCCTTTAAGGTTTATCGGCGCTCTGTACTTCTCCCTACGTCCGTGTACCACTCCGTAGAGCGTACTTTTAAAAATTCATAAATTTAACTTTTTGATACCGATAATTTCCGATATCACATTTTAAAGCATTTATTGTCCGATAATATCGGCAGTCTGATATTATCGGACATCCCTATTATTTACAAAAATATACTGTGAGTGTTTATTTTCATACCATAATTGTTTCTAATAGGTATCTGTAACAAGGCAGTAAAACGGCTGATCAAACAAAACGGAAGTCATTGTCATGGACTCACTAGCTGCTGAAGCTAGCTCTCCAATCAGCTAAACAGACTCAATAACTCCACGCTGATGTTTTGATGAATTTACTGTGGAATTTGTGAAACTAAAACAATAAAAAAAAATGCCTTTGTAAATTAATATAACTAACAAACGCGCTTTTTATTTGGAGGAAAACGGACGTAGCAACAGGCTGTAGAGGACGCTAAAGGCAGTGCCTTTAAAGCACGCCCCCAATAATGCAATAATGTTGTCCGGGAGAAATTCGGGAGAAAGGTTGGAGGGGCACTGAAATTCGTGAGTCTCCCGGCAAAATCGGGAGGTTGAAACTGAGACCGATAATTTCCGATATTACATTTCAAAGCATTTATCAGGCTGATATTATCGGACACATCCATGTATTATATACACTAAACATATGGTTCTAATTGCCCTCAAAAAATAACTTTAGAAAGATTTAAATAAAAATTAAAAGGCATGAAACACGCTTGGCTTTTCTTGCTGCACTCAAAGAATAGTTGACAATTTTATATATTAAGTCTAGTCTGCTGTAACCTTGGATTAGGTTAGAATGAAAAGCTTTACTGTCATTTTATTAAATGCTTCATGGTTTATGTTTGCCAATCTACAATCATTAGTAAATACTAAAAACAATACAAATTGTAGCAATTTGCGACAAACTTCAGTCATTTCTCCTGCATTAGTTATTTTTTTTAGTTTTCATTAGTATTTTTAATAGTAGTATTATATTTTTTAATATTAGTTTTATATTCTAGTATTATATTTATATTAGTATTATTATTAGTAATTAGTGCTACGTGGGAGCTGTGTGTGCATCTACTTAAATGCACAGCAGGGGAGCGAGTTAACTACATTACTTTTAAACTCTTTGTGCAAATCTGCATGATTGTTTTATTAAATACTTTAAAGAACAATATGCTACTCGCCTCAGCAACGTCGCTGCTGCATGCGGGTGAAAAAAAGTATGTTTCAAAGGCAGTATGTCTTCCCGTCTCGCTCTCCCTCGGCTCGTGCTCGTCATCCAGCATTGACCTCCCTCTCCTTCCCGGCTGCTGCCGTTAGCAGAGCGACGGGTGATGAGATAAATGCGCCCAGGTGGGCCATCGACGCATCTGTCGCTGATTTAGAAGTTGGTTATGGCACACCCCGCTTTCTTCCCAACGTGTCCTGGGTATTTCCCCCGTGGCCTCCTACCGGTTGGACGTGCCCGAAATGCATAGGGAGGCGTTCGGGTGGCATCCTGACCAGTAGGGGTGCGGGAAAAAATCGATTCGAATACGTTGTGCGATTCAGAATCGATTCAAATTTTTTTGAAATAGATTTTTTTTTAATGAATCCAAAAAAAACACTACACAGCAATACCCTAAAAATGCAATTCAATTCCGAAACCACTCAGAACTGCAATAAACAGAGCAATTGAGAGAAGACACAAACACGACACAGAACAAACCAAAAGTAGTGAAACAAAAATGAATATTATCAACAACAGTATCAATATTAGTTATAATTTCAGCATAGCAGTGATTAAAAATCCCTTATTGACATTATCATTAGACATTTATAAAAATAAAAAATAAAAGAATAGTGTCACAGTGGCTTACACTTGCATCGCATCTCATGAGCTTGACAACACACAGTGTCCAATGTTTTCACAAAGATAAAATAAGTTAATATTTTTGGTTTAATAGTTAAAAGAAATGTACATTATTGCAATCAGTTGATACAACATTGTCCTTTACAATTATAAAAGTTTTAAAAAAAATATCTACTACTCTGCTAGCATGTCAGCAGACTGGGGTAGATCCTGCTGAAATCCTATGTATTGAATGAATACAGAATCGTTTTGAATCGAAAAAATCGATATATTATCAAATCGTGACCCCAAAAATTGATATTGAATTGTGGGACACCCAAAGATTTGCAGCCCTACTGACCAGATACCCCGAACCACCTCATCTGTCTTATGTGTTTTTATTTTAATTTGTTGGTTTCGCCATCTTTCAGTTAAAAACCGAAACAGCCTGACTAGTATTGTTAAGTCTTGCTCCAAATTACCGGAGTAAAACTAAGAGACTTAAACTTCTTCTGCAACCAGCAAGTCCTTGCGGGAGAATTCTCTTTGTTGCCTTCAGGGCCACGTTATGCCCTTCCATTGAGTAAAACAAGTCGCTTTTCCAAATCATTCGTCCCCTCTGCATTTAAACTCTTAAAATGTTAACTTTAAAAAATTTTTTTTAGAATATTGTTTATTGATATATTGACTTCCTGCTGCTCAAATTGAATTGCCCCTGGAGGGATTAATAAAGTTGTTTTGAATTGAATACTCAGCGATGTGTGCAGAAGTGACACTAACACGTCCACGGTGTCCCCCCCCCTCCCCCCTGCAGCCCGCCCACGTGGTCTGTCCCGAGCAGTACACGCAGCCTCCTGTGACGCAGTCCCACCGCTCGGACCTGATGCTGGAGCTGCAGCCACCCCCCATGTCCTACAGGCGCTGCTCGGTGCTCAGTCTGCCCTTCCGACGCCGCTACGAGCGCGTTTATATTCTGCCCGAGGTGAGGCCGCCCCGCCAAGTGTCACATGGGGTCGCACGTGCTAAGGCGTCTGCTTCTGTTACTAGCTGGCCAATTCCCTGGTGCCTTCCGAGGTCAAACCTGGAGTTTCCGTGGCAACCGTCTCCGCCATGCTGCACTCCAAAGACAACAAGCACACGCTGTTGGTACGTGTTGATTTCTTATCTCAAAAGCAAACACACAAGTCTATCTAGCTCTCTCTATCTATATATATATATATATATATATATGTGTGTGTGTATATGTATGTATGTATGTGTATATATTTGTGTATATA
>NC_084634.1:21325626-21368458 GCF_033978795.1 Nerophis ophidion
ATACCCATATATGTATATATATACATATATATACCCATATATGTATATATACATATATATGTATATATATACATATATACACATGTATATATATACATATATATGTATATATATACATATATATACCCATATATGTGTATATATACATATATATGTATATATATATACATATATGTATATATATACATGTATATATGTATATATATACCCATATATGTATACATATATATGTATATATATACATATATGTTTATATATACATATATATGCCCTTTCCCATATTGTGTGTATATATATATATACACACACACATACATATATATATACACATATATATGTATATATATACATATATGTATATATATACACATATATATGTATATATATACATATATGTATATATATACACATATATGTATATATATATACAAACATATATATGTATATATATATACATATATATGTGTATATATATATATACATATATATGTATATATATATGTATATATATATACATATATGTATATATATATATATATATATATTTTAAATTTTCCTGAAGGAATCAATAAAGTACTATCTATACATATGTATGTGTATCTATATATATATATATATATATATATATATATATAGATACACACATATGTAGGTATGTATATATACATATGTATGAATGTACATACGCATGTATGTTTATATATATGTGTATATATACACACATACATACGTGTGTATGTATATACATACGTATACATACATACATACATACCTATATATATACATATATATGCACGCATATAGATATATATGCACGCATATATATATTTATATATATATATATATATATATTTATATATATATATGCATACATATATATATGGTTTTGCATATGATATTGACATGTTGCAATGCAAACAAAAAACTTTTGTCTTCTTGTGTCTCATAATGATTGTGTACGATCGGTAGAGTTCCCCTTAAATTACTTACCCACTTTATAATACTGTATCATCTCTTTCGGACTTACCTGCTGACAGATGCTGCCTTGTGGTTGTTTGAGTCCTGCTTAGTCTTGCTCCTTACTGTTTTGTCACATGCAGGATTCTCACAGGAATGCACCCAAAATGCAACCTTACCTTCTGTATTCTCTTCAGTCTCTGGTCAAATTAACCCTGTTTCAATTCCAGTCATATCGACCGCATTTTATGTCAACTTAGGTCAACCAATTGTTGACATAAACATGTTTTGTAGAATCCTGTGGTTTTTATGCATGTTTTTTTTGTTACTTGACAAAGAAAAGGACTGTCTAAAAATGTGTTTAGTCTTCTAACATCATCATGTGTATGAACAGTCGGTTCCTAAAGCCGCTGCAGCGCCTCCTAGCAAGAAGAGGAAGAGGGTGCTGGAGGAGCCCCCAGCTGGGGCGGGCGCCAAGACCCTTGCTGAGCGGGGTCGTCCCCTGGACGCCTTTCTCGTCACGCTGCAGAAGGTCAGATTCTTTCTTCCGCGCTTGAAGGTGGAGATGACAGAGATATCGGTCATTAACTCTTGTTTTCCTGGCAGCACGGCATCACGGAGGTGAAAGTGGAGGAGACGGCAGAGGGCCACATCCTTCACTTGCAGGCGGAGGACACGCTGATCCAGCTGGAGGAGGACGGCACGCACATCGTGTGCGACAACAACGAGCCGCTGCGTAAGACACTGCGAGACCTGGTGTTGCGCTTTCTGCGGAAGTTGTGATTGGACTTGTTTTTATTATATATAGTGTCAACATTGTATACTTACAGCAGCTTAAAACACTTTTTTAGTGGTATTGAGTATGCGGCACATTCACTAGCTGCACTGACCTCATCTGCAGATTAAATTATTTTTGAAAGGAGCATGGTCAACGAGATTAGCAATATACGGAAAAAGAACATTGACCTTTTTTCTAATTAGGGCCCAAGCAGCGGAGTAAGCTTTGTGACTTTTTCAGTATCATCAATTACAGTTTTTACATTGATTTAGTTAGCAATATGTGATACCACTGATTTGCTTTCCCGTCCGATACAAAGAAAAATTCAGACCGGTATCAGCGATACTGATACTTTTGTGAAAATGTACATAACGTGTTTGTCAATGTTTAAAAAGTGGTGTATTTTCAAAATGACACACCTACCTAAAAAAAAAAAAGGTAAAAATGTAAGTTAAAAGAGCAAAAAAAAAAATTATGTAGTGAGAAAAAGCTGCATTTTTTATACTAAAAATATACAGTTATTAGTCATCTATAACGCACAAGTAGTCTTTAACTTATGACAGCTGTTTTAGCATTTTTTATGAATAAAAAAGTATCAAAATGACTCATTCTTTCTTTACTTTTCATTTTTAGACACATACATACATATATGTACACTTGTGGTATACAGCTATATAAGTAAACATTGATTTACATACATATAAACATGCATATATATATATTATAATACATATATATGTATTTATATATTAATATATATGTAATATATATGTATACATAATATATTTCGATACATATTTATTATAAATATATCAATCAGTTTACTTATATAGCCCTAAATCACTAGTGTCTCAAAGGGCTGCACAAACCACTACCACATCCTCGGTGTATATATATATATATATATGTATATATATACATATGTACGTATACATATATATATATATGTACGTATACATATATATGTATGTATATATGTATACATATATACATATGTATATATATATGTATATATATATACATATGTGTATATATATATATATATATATATATACACATACATATATATATATGTATTAATACATATCCTGTTATGTATCACTGTAATATTTGTCTGTTCTTGAATGGGATTGTGCTAAAAATTTTAATTTTCCTGAAGGAATAAATAAAGTTCTATCCATCTATCAATATATAAATAAATATATATATATATAATTTAGCTACATATATAAATATATTATATAATTTGTTCATATATATAAATTATATATATATAAATATACACTATATTACTACATCATATAGTATATAATAAAACAAATAAATAACTGTCTTTTTTCTATGTTACTATTTAAACAGACATTAGGTATATTTACAAAAAGTATTGGATTGATATCGCCAATACCAGCCCAAAATTTACCCGGTATTAAATCGGGTAAAAAAAAATCAGTGGTATTGCACTGTTTCCTGTAGAGATTAAAGTATATTTTGCTTTCAAGCTACAAGACAGTGTTAGCTTTAAGAAGCGTACTGATATTTCAATATCAACTCTAAGTAGAGAAACAACTGCTCTTACTGATTTAATGTTATTAAATGACAGGTCAGGTTCAGTAAAATAAAAATAGATTTCACCCTCAGCACACATTGTCAGTCAGAAGAGTGATGACATTTTGTCTGGAGAGTGCGATCCAACCTGGTCAAAACGTCCGCTGCTGTGTCGCCACTTTTAAACGTCTTCTACTTGGAGTCTTTGTCGGCGTCCATGAGCGCGGAGCGGATGCCCAGTTTCTTCAGCTCCTCCACCAGGTCGCCGTTCTGGTGCATCTGCAGGAGGATGTCGCAGCCGCCCACGAACTCGCCGTTGAAATACACCTGAGGGATGGTCGGCCAATTGGAGAAGACTTTGACTCCTGTGGGAGGGAGAGGACAAAACGCTATGAAAAGTGGACAAAGTTGTCACAATACCACATTTCTGGGGGTTGATACGGACACCTAATTCTGTGATCGGGGCTGGGCCGTAGAACGATATTAATATACATCGACAAGTAATCGATATCAAAAAAATGAGTTCAAATAAAACACACTTCTAGGATAGCGCCAAGTCGTTAAGTGCACTTTTAGGAGTAAATATACAAAAAATAGCTAAAAAAAATGAGCATGCTGGTATGATAGATCCTGGCATACTTCCAAGATGGCACCAAAAACCATGGATGTTTATAGGTTTAAACATAGATCAGTTTTTGTGTATAATCTTGGATATTCACACAATAATAATAATAAATATATTGTTTTTTGGTGTAGAATCTTATATTTGTGAATGTTTGGACTTTCACTCAACAATAATAATATTATTTATAATAATAATGAATATGATTTTTGGTTTAGAATCTTATAATTGTGAATGCTTGGACATTCACACAATAAAACAATTGTTTTTCGATGTACAATATTAGTGCGGATAATTGGACATTCACACAATAATAATAATAATAAATACATCGTTTTTGGTGTATAATCTTATTTGTGTGGATGCTTGGACATTCACATAATAATAATAATAAAGACATTATTTTTTGGTGTAAAATCTTATTGTGTGAATGCTTGAGCATTCACAAATATAATAACAATGATAAAAATTAAAATTGATTTTTTTTTTATGTGCAATCTTATTTGTGTGGATGCTTGGACATTCACACAATAAAAATAAAAAATGTTTTTTTTTTGGTGTAGAATTTTATATTTGTGAATGCCTAGACATTCACACAATAATAATAGATTGTTTTTTGGTGTACAATATTTTTGTGGATACTTGGACATTCATACAATAGTAATAATAATTTCCCCAAAATTTTTTGGGGTGTATAATCTTATATTTGTGAATGCCTGGATATTCACACAATAATAAGTTGTTTTTTGGTGTACAATCTTATTTGTGTGGATACCTGGACATTCTCACAATAATAATAATAATAATAATAATAATAATAATAACAATAATAAATCGTTTTCGGTGTAGAATCTTATTTGTGTGGATGCTTGGACATTTACACAATAATAATAATAGTATTAAATAGATTGTTTTTTTGGTGTGGAATCTTATATTTGTGAATGTTTGGACTTTCACACAATAATATTATTATTATTGATAATAATGAATATGATTTTTGGTTTAGAATCTTATAATTGTGAATACTTGGACATTCACACAATAAAACAATTGTTTTTTGATGTACAATATTAGTGCGGATAATTGGACATTCACACAATAATAATAATAATACTTTCATTTTTGGTGTATAATCTTATTTGTGTGGATGCTTGGACATTCACACAATAATAAAGAGATTATTTTTTGGTGTGGAATCTTATATTTGTGAATGCCCAAGCATTCACACAATAATAATAATTATGATAAAAATAAAAATGAATTGTTTTTTGATGTGCAATCTTCTTTGTGTGGATGCTTGGACATTCACACAATAATAACAACAAATGTTTTTTTTTTTGGTGTAGAATTTTATATTTGTGAATGCCTGGACATTCACACAATAATAATAAATTGTTTTTTGGTGTACAATATTTGTGTGGATACTTGGACAATCATACAATAGTAATAATAATAAAAAAAAAATGTTTTTAGTGTATAATCTTATATTTGTGAATACCTGGATATTCACACAATAATAAGTTGTTTTTTGGTGTACAATCTTATTTGTGTGGATGCTTTGACATTCACACAATAATAATAATAGCATTAAATAGAAGATTTTTTGGTGTGGAATCTTGTATTTCTGAATACCTGAACATTCACACAATAATAATAAATAGATTATTTTTTTGGGGTGTAGAATCTTATATTTGTGAATGCCTGGACATTAATACAAGTTCTTTTTTGGTGTAGAATCTTATTTGTGGGGATGCTTGGACATTCACACAATAATGCTAATAGTAAATGGATTTTTTTTTTGGTGTAGAATCTTATATTTGAAAATGCCTGGACAGTCACACAATAATAATAATAATAATAGATTGTTTTTTTGGTGTGCAATATTTGTGTGGATACTTTGACATTCACACAATAATAATAAATCGTTTTTGGTGTAGAATCTTATTCGTGTGGATGGTTTGACATTTACACAATAATAATAATAGTATTAAATAGATTATTTTTTTGGTGTGGAATCTTATATTTGTGAACATTTGGACTTTCACACAATAATAATAATAATTATTATTTATAATAATAATAATGAATATGATTTTTGGTTTAGAATCTTATAATTGTGAATGCTTGGACATTCACACAATAAAACAATTGTTTTTTGATGTACAATATTTGTGCGGATAATTGGACATTCACACAATAATAATAATAATACATAATTTTTGGTGTATAATCTTATTTGTGTGGATGCTTGGACATTCACACAATGTGAATTGTGAATTATATTTATATAGCGCTTTTCTCTAGTGACTCAAAGCGCTTTACATAGTGAAACCCAATATCTAAGTTACATTTAAACCAGTGTGGGTGGCACTGGGAGCAGGTGGGTAAAGTGTCTTACCCAAGGGCACAACGGCAATGACTAGGATGGCGGAAGCGGGAATCGAACCTGCAACCCTCAAGTTGCTGGCACGGCCGCTCTACCAACCGAGCTATGCCACCCCAATAATAAAGAGATTATTTTTTGGTGTAGAATCTTATATTTGTGAATGCCCAAGCATTCACACAATAATAATAATGATAAAAAATGGATTGTTTTTTGATGTGCAATCTTATTTGTGTGGATGCTTGGACATTCACGCAATAATAATATTAAATGTTTTTTTTGTTTTTTTTTGGTGTAGAATCTTATATTTGTGAATGCCTAGACATTCACACAATAACAATAGATTGTTTTTTAGGGTACAATATTTGTGTGGATACTTGGACATTCATACAATAATAATAACAATAATAATAATAAAAATTGTTTTTGCTGTAGAATCTCATATTTGTGAATGCCTGGATATTCACACAATAATAAGTTGTTTTTTGGTGTACAATCTTATTTGTGTGGATACTTGGACATTCTCACAATAATAGCAATAATAAATCGTTTTTGGTGTAGAAACTTATTTGTGTGGATGCTTTGACATTCACACAATAATAATAATAGTATTAAAAAGAAGATTTTTTGGTGTGGAATCTTGTATTTCTGAATACCTGAACATTCACACAATAATAATAAATATATTATTTTGTTGGGGTGTAGAATCTTATATTTGTGAATGCCTGGACATTAACACAAGTTCTTTTTTGGTGTAGAATCTTATTTGTGGGGATCCTTGGACATTCACACAATAATACTAATAGTAAATAGATTATTTTTTGGGGTGTAGAATCTTATATTTGAGAATGCCTGGACAGTCACACAATAATAACAATAGATTGTTTTTTTGGTGTACAATATTTGTGTGGATACTTTGACATTCACACAATAATAATAAATCGTTTTTGGTGTAGAATCTTATTTGTGTGGATGCTTGGACATTCACACAATAATAATAATACTAATATTAAATAGATATTTTTTTGGGTGTAGAATCTTAAATTTGTGAATACCTGGACATTCAAACAATAATAATAATAATAATAATAATAAACAGATGATTTTTTTTTTTTTTGGTGTAGAAGCTTATATTTGTGAATGCCTGGACAATCACACAATAAGTTGGTTTTTTGGTGTACAATTGTATTTGTGGGGATGTTTGGACATTCACACAATAATACTAATAATAAATATATGATTTTTCTGGGTGTATAATCTTATATTTGAAAATGCCTGGACAGTCACACAATAATAATAATGACAGATTGTTTTTGGTGTACAATATTTGTGTGGATACTTGGACATTCACACAGTAATAATAATAAATCATTTTGGTGTTAAATCTTATTTGTGTGGCTGCTTGGACATTCACACAATAATAATAATAATAATAATTACATTATTGTTTTGGTGTAGAATCCTATATTTGTAAATACCTGGACATTCACATAATAATAATAATAAATAGATGACTTTTTGGTGTATAATTTAATATTTGTGAATGCCTGGACATTCACACAATAAGTTGTTTTTGGGTGTACAATCTTATTTGTGGGGATGTTTGGACAGTCACACAATAACATTAATAATAAATAATTTTTTGGGTGTAGAATCTTATATTTGAGAATGCCTGGACAGTCACACAATGATAATAACAATAATAATGAGTGTAAATGTTGTCTATCTGTGTTGGCCCTGCGATGAGATGGCGACTTGTCCAGGGTGTTCCCTGCCTCCCGCCCGATTGTAGCTGAGATAGGCGCCAGCGCCCCCCGCGACCCCAAAAGGGAATAAGCGGTAGGAAATGGGTGGATGGACAATGATGATAATGATAATAATAGATTGTTTTTTGGTGTACAATATTTGTGTGGATACATGGACATTCACAAAATAAAAATAATAAGTAGATGATTTTTTTGGTGTAGAATTATATAGTTGTGATTGCCTGGATGTTAAATTAAGTTAACTTAACACAATAATAATAATAATAGATTGTTTTTTGGTGTACAATATTTGTGTGGATATTTGGACATTCATTCAACAATAATAATAATAATAATAATACATCGTTTTTGGTGTAGAATCTTATATTTGTGAATAATTGGACATTCACACAATAATAATAATAAATAGATGATTTTTTTTGGTGTAGAATTATATATTTGTGATTGCCTGGAAGTTAAGTTAACTTAACACAATAATATAAATAGATTGTTTTTTGGTGTACAATATTTGTGTGGATACTTGGACATTAATACAACAACAATAATACATTGTTTTTGGTGTAGAATCTTATATTTGTGAATAATTGGACATTCACACAATAATAATAATAAATAGATGATTTTTTTTGGTGTAGAATTATATTTGTGATTGCCTGGAAGTTAAGTTAACTTAACACAATAATATAAATAGATTGTTTTTTGGTGTACAATATTTGTGTGGATACTTGGACATTAATACAACAACAATAATACATTGTTTTTGGTGTAGAATCTTATATTTGTGAATACTTGGACATTCACAAAATAATAATAATAAATAGATGATTTTTTGGTGTAGAATTATATATTTATGATTGCCTGGAAGTTAAGTTAAGATAACTTAACACAATAATTATAATAGATTGTTTTTTGGTGTACAATATTTAAGTGGATGCTTGGACATTCACACAACAATAATAATAATAATACATTGTTTTTGTTGTAGAATCTCATTTGTGTGGCTGCTTAGACATTCACACAATAATAGATAGATTATTTTTGGTTTAGAATGTCATTTGTGAATACCTGGACATTCACACAATAAACATTTTGGCGTACAATCTTATTTGAGTGGATGCTTGGACATTCACACAAATAGTGAACTGTAACCATTTGCAATCTAAAAAAATAAAAAGTGTTCACTTTTATTTTCAATACACTTGTTTTACTTCTGGCCCTAATTTAGCTCCATACTAACAGATCCACGTCCTGTTTACTCTTTTTCGTAAGTCCTGGCCGCACAGCGTGAAGAATGTCAGCTGCCGTGTCACTTGCAGGCAGCACCGCCCGCTGCTACTTGTGCAAAAGCCTGATAAAAGTCACAGCGGGCTGAGCTGGCGTGTGGAGTCACCATGACTAGCAACATTCCTCGCTAGCCTACGACATTATCTCGTCTCAACAAACCCAGAAGACAGTCGTCGGTATCATTCTGTCACTAGAAGCAATTTTAACACAAAGTACAGTTGAATTATCAGTTAAAACATTTAATGCCTTGTTACTAGCGGGGTATATAATATAGCCAAGAGTCGTGGATGCATGGCATTCTGGGTAATTGTCATGTTGCGTTTATAATGTGTTACTGAGCTGATGTTCTACGGTAATGTGTTTGTTATTCTTGTTTGGTGTGGGTTCACAGAGTGTGGCGCATATTAGTAAGAGTGTTAAAGTTGTTTATATCACAACCATCAGTGTGATCTGTATGGCTGTGGAACAAGACCCCATAGTAAAAGCAAAACTAAACTCCTCCGCAAATTTGAAAATGACGACAGTGAGTCATTCGTGACGTCACGAATTTGACCCGGCGGTAAAAGTAAGCATGCCCTTATAAATTTCGGGAGCGGGTTTGACCCGGCCGTAATTCAAGGCAGGGACATATTACATGCCTGGCGGCTATTCAAGGAAATACGGTAAGTAAACTTTGATTGATTGATTATTGGTCGACTTCAAAGTAACACACTTTCCGGTACGGTTTCTTAAATTTTAATTCGGCGAAAGTCTTATCGATCACAAATAAGTGAAGTGAATTATATTCATACAGCGCTTTTCTCCAGTGACTCAAAGCGCTTTTACATAGTGAAACCCAAAATCTAAGTTGCATTCACACCAGTGTGGGTGGCACTGAGAGCAGGTGGGTAAAGTGTCTTGCCCAAGGACACAACGGCGGTGACTAGGATAACGGAGGCGGGGCTCGGACCTGGAATCATACTTGCCAACCTTGAGACCTCCGAATTCGGGAGATGGGGGGGTGAAGTGGTAGCTGGGGAGTATATTATAGCGTCCCGGAAGAGTTAGTGCTGCAAGGGGTTCTGGGTATTTGTTCCGTTGTGTTTATTTTGTGTTACGGTGCGGATGTTCTCCCGAAATGTGTTTGTCATTCTTGTTTGGTGTGGGTTCACAGTGTGGTGAATATTTGCAACAGTGTTAAGGTTGTTTATACGGCCACCCTCGGTGTGACCTGTATGGCTGTTGACCAAATATGCATGCATTCACTTATGTGTATATGTAAAAGCCGCATATATTATGTGACTGTTTGCGTGGACGTGACGACAGGTTGTAGAGGACGCTTAAGGCCCTCAATATTGTTGTCCGGGTGGAAATCGGGAGAAATTCGGGAGAATGGTTGACCCGGGAGATTTTCCGGAGGGGCACTTAAATTTGGGAGTCTCCCGGAAAAATCAGGACGGTTGGCAAGTATGTCCGTAACCGTCAAGTTGCTGGCCAACGGCCCAAATACTACATTTGTTTTCTTTTGTGTTAATTTTTAAGTGAATTAAGTAGCATTTATGACAACCTTTTGGGAGACATAACAGGATAATGCTTACATTTATCAATTGTTTTCAAAACGATTACAAAAAAAGTGGGACCCCATAACATTTACTGTGGGGCCCCATTGTTACGACTTGACGGGTGTCCCTGGGACCCCATTTTTGAAGATTCCTAGCGCCAACACTGAGGAACGTTAAAGCGAATCCGACTTAAAAATGACAACACAAAGCCACATGTGGTTTTTGTGAGACAATTTAGACGAAGGTTTGTGGGACATTTTGGACGAAGGTTTGTGGGACATTTTGGACGAAGGTTTGTGAGACATTTTGGACGAATGTTTGTGAGACATTTTGGACGAATGTTTGTGAGACATTTTGGACAAAGGTTTGTGAGACATTTTGGACGAAGGTTTGTGAGACATTTTAGACGAAGGTTTGTGGGACATTTTGGACGAAAGCTTGTGAGGCATTTTAGACAAAGGTTTGTGAGACATTTTAGACGAAGGTTTGCGAGTCATTTCAGACAAAGGTTTGTGAGACATTTTAGACGAAAGTTTGTGAGACATTATAGACGAAGGTTTGTGAGACATTTTAGACGAAGGTTTAGGAGACATTTTAGATGAAGGTTTGTGAGACATTTTAGACGAAAGTTTGTGAGACATTTTAGACGAAGGTTGTGAGACATTTTAGACGAAGGTTGTGAGACATTTTAGACGAAATTTTGTGAGACATTTTGGACGAATTGGTTTGTGAAACATTTTGGACGAATTGGTTTGTGAGACATTTTAGACGAAAGTTTGTGAGACATTTTAGACGAAAGTTTGTGAGACATTTTAGACGAAATTTTGTGAGACATTTTAGACGAATTGGTTTGTGAAACATTTTGGACGAATTGGTTTGTGAAACATTTTGGACGAATTGGTTTGTGAGACATTTTAGACAAATTGGTTTGTGAGACATTTGTAGACGAAAGTTTGTGAGACATTTTAGACGAAGCTTGTGAAACATTTTAGACGAAGGTTTGTGAGACATTTTAGACGAAGGTTTGTGAGACATTTTAGACGAAGGTTGTGAGACATTTTAGACGAAATTTTGTGAGACATTTTGGACGAATTGGTTTGTGAAACATTTTGGACGAATTGGTTTGTGAGACATTTTAAACAAATTGGTTTGTGAGACATTTGTAGACGAAAGTTTGTGAGACATTTTAGACAAAGCTTGTGAAACATTTTAGACGAAGGTTTGTGAGACATTTTAGACGAAGGTTTGTGCGACATTTCAGACGAAGGTTTGTGAGACATTGTAGACGAAGGTTTGTGAGACATTTCAGACGAAGGTTTGTGAGACATTTTAGACGAAAGCTTGTGAGACATTTCAGACAAAGGTTTGTGAGACATTTTAGACCGTTTGTGAGACATTTTAGACGAAAGTTTGTGAGACATTATAGACGAAGGTTTGTGAGACATTATAGACGAAGGTTTGTGAGACATTATAGACGAAGGTTTGAGACCTTTTAGACGAAGGTTTAGGAGATATTTTAGACAAAGGTTTGTGAGACATTTTAGACGAAATTTTGTGAGACATTTTGGACGAATTGGTTTGTGAGACATTTTAGACAAAGGTTTGTGAGACATTTTAGACGAAAGCTTGTGAGGCATTTTAGACAAAGGTTTGTGAGACATTTTAGACGAAGGTTTGCGAGTCATTTCAGACAAAGGTTTGTGAGACATTTTAGACGAAAGTTTGTGAGACATTTTAGACGAAGGTTTAGGAAACATTTTAGACGAAGGTTTGTGAGACATTTTAGACGAAGGTTTGTGAGACATTTTAGACGAAAGTTTGTGAGACATTTTAGACGAAGGTTTGTGAGACATTTTAGACGAAGGTTTGAGACACATTTTAGACGAAGGTTTGTGAGACATTTTAGACGAAGCTTAAGGAGACCTTTTAGACGAAGGTTTGTGAGACATTTGAGACAAAGGTTTGTGAGACATTTTAGACGAAGGTTTGTGAGACATTTTGGACGAATTGGTTTGTGAGACATTTTGGACGAAGCTTGTGAAACATTTTAGACGAAGGTTTGTGAGACATTTCAGACGAAGGTTTGTGAGACATTTCAGACGAAGGTTTGTGAGACATTTTAGACGAAGGTTTGTGAGACATTTTACACCGTTTGTGAGACATTTTAGACGAAGGTTTGTGAGAAATCTTAGACGAAAGTTCGGGAGACATTTTAGACGAAAAGGTCCAAGACGACCGACCGACTGACCTTCTCGAAGTTCTTGGTCGTCGAGCACGTTGTACGCGGCATACTCGTCCACGCCGTGCATCCGGAGGATCTGCACGACAGCGTTACTGAAGCCGCACAATGGCTGCGCGGGTGTCCCCTTCATGAAGACAACCACCTTGTCCTTCTTCACCATGACGTCGACGTCCTTTTGCGCCCCCGCCGCCGCGCACAGAAGCCGGCTAGAGGTTGTCCACCAGCTTCCTTTGGCGTCTACATGCGGGGAATACTGCGCCCCGGACCGTAAACACCGAGCGGTGTATCTTATTAAGCTATTCATGGCGTTTAATACTTGAATGGAAGTTAATTTGGTCTGTTGTTGGACGACACGACCCGAGAGGAACGAGACCGGAAATACACGACGACGTCGGTACGTCTTGAAGAGGCGGGACCTGCATGTTCATTGGCCAGCTGCGCGCGCACACATGCAAATTCGTTTTATGATTGGTTGGAGCAGACGTTCATCTTATTGGAAAAAAAAATTGTGTTTACAGATTTAACTTCAACATACACAAATATTTAGTAAATTGAATAAGGATAGATAAAGTGAATTATACTTGGAAAAATATTGCTTACGGAATATCATAACTTCTGGGGTGGCTAAAGTAAAGCGGGAGTCATTGCTATTATTTTTTTTCTCGTTTTTTTTTTAAATACGCAACCCCCGCGGAAGGAAACAAGATTAACACAAATAAAATACAAACGTATTCAAAAGACTCAATAAAGATACGTCATTTCAATTTAACGTTACGCATTCTTGCTTACGAAACTGCAGAACACCTTCCGGGTGGGCTTGAGTAAAACGGAAGTCATTCCTTGTTGTTCCCCATTTGAAACGTCGTTAAACGAAACCCAGTAAAAACAGCACCTTTTTTTTTTATACAAATACTAAAATATTTTGTAAACTAAATGAAGGTACGAAATGTTGATTATAGTTGGCTAATTGCTTACGAAGCCATATGTGATTATACACAGCATTAGTCTTCGTTCTAATTCACGCCAAAAGTGTTCTATCGGGTTCAGGTCAGGACTCTGTGCAGGCCAGTCAAGTTCATACACACCCGACTCGGTCATCCATGTCTTTATGGACCTTGATTTGTGCACAGGTGCATAGTCATGTTGGAAGAGGAAGGGGCTTGCTCCAAACTGTTCCCACAAGGTTGGGAGCATGGAATTGTCCAAAATGTTTTGGTATCCTGAAAAGGGGCCAAGCTAAACTCCTGAAAAACAACCATCATTTCTCTTCCACCAAATTTCACACTCGGCACAATGCAGTCCGAAATGTACAGTTCTCCTGGCGACCTCCAAACCCAGACTCGTCCTCCATATTGCCAGATGGAAAAGCATGATTCATCACTCCAGAGAAGGTGTCTCCACTTTTACAGAGTCCAGGGGCGACCCATTCCATGAAGCTCTCTTTCGTACCGTACGTGCCCTCTGCTGGTTGTTCAGGGGAGTGTGTAGGTCACATTTATTTGTGCATCTGGTTTTGTGGGAGGAATGTCTCATCGACGCAAAAGCAAAAAAGCGATCCACACATATAAAATCAAGCATATTTATATCCGAAATATATTTATAAATACACATTTATTTAGACAAGGCTTCACGGTGGCAGAGGGGTTAGTGCGTCTGCCTCACAATACGAAGGTCCTGCAGTCCTGGGTTCAAATCCAGGCTCGGGATCTTTCTGTGTGGAGTTTGCATGTCCTTCCCGTGAATGCGTGGGTTCACTCCGGGTACTCCGGCTTCCTCCCACTTCCAAAGACATGCACCTGGGGATAGGTTGATTGGCAACACTAAAAAAAAATTGGCCCTAGTGTGTGAATGTGAGTGTGAATGTTGTCTGTCTATCTGTGTTGGCCCTGCGATGAGGTGGCGATTTGTCCAGGGTGTACCCCGCGTTCCGCCCGATTGTAGCTGAGATAGGCGCCAGCGACCCCAAAACGGAATAAGCGGTAGGAAATGGATGGATGGATGGATTTATTTAGACAAATTTTAGATCTATTTGTATGTCACATTTTTATATTTATACATTTTATTTGTATATATTTTCAAGTCTCAAAAATATGTTTACAAATACGCATTTATACAAATTATTTATTTGTATATCACATTTGTATTTATATATTTATTAATACATGCATATGTATTAATATCATATTTATATATATAGGTTGATGTGAGACAATACTACTTCTTTTAAGGAAACTTGGCCCAAAAAAAAAAATCTAAATTTCTGTTATTTTTTTGACAAAATGAGGTGCTGAGTGCACATTTTTCATATTGGCCATGCATACATAAGCTTAAAGACCTTAGCAGTTTTAAGTCAACATAAAGTTTCATTACCAAAGCGAGTGAGTTGGTGGGGGTTAAAAAAAATGCAAGCATGCGATAATGTGCAAAACTGATTTTTATTCCGAAGAAAACTGAAAAGATTGTTTCTTGGTTAACAGTGCCAGACAGGAAGGTCTCCACCTGCCTCAGCGGTGTCAGTGCCAAGGTTTTCCTCTACCTGCCTCAAGAAAGGTGGCGCCTAGAGAGCGAGGCCGTCACCGCCGTGGGAGGCAGGAGTCGCCTGTCCGAAGAAGATCGCACGTGAAGCTTCTGAGCCTCCAGAAGTCACGCCTTTTCATTCTTCCGCTTTGCTTTTCGCAGACCTTGTTAAAGCCACGAGCAACGGACAAGTGCAAGTGACCCAATTGCAAGGCTGCAAACACACTTTATTGCTTAAAAATCCATCCCGACGCTCACGACAGCTGACTAGTCTTGGGTGTTTACATTTTCGAAAATGAAAGCATGCCGATTTAAAACCCTCAAACATGTTGTTTTCCCCCCTAATTCTAACAGAACAGACTACATTAACCATATTCATTAAATTAAATAACTCATTCAAAAATAAGAAACATATATCCCAAGAAATAGTCATAATTATTGCAGCGATACAGAACGTGCAAAATAACAACATGCATGTGTTGTATATAATAATCCAACTTCGGTAAAAACATTTTTTTTTTTTTTTAATTTTGAGTTTATTAAGCGACACACTTTGTCAAATTATAGTATTTTTTGTTGTTGGTGGTGTTATGAGGTAAATGCAGTGAATGCTGACCAAAAGAGGTTTTAGCATTTATTTAAAAGTATTTCCAAAAGAAATAATAATAACAATATTAATTAACAATTTTCTGTCTAAAGGAATATTTTTGATTACACGTTTTTTTCAAATTGGATTTGAAGTTGAAATAAATACTTATTTTTGGAATAAAATGTACAGAAAGTTGTGTCTTCTGACCCCAATTTTTTTTCAAACATTTATTACTTTTTAAAACACGAGAGGGGTGGGGGATCTTACATAAAACCAAGACATAAATAATAGGTTTTCATCCTTGATTTTAAGTGACGCTGCATAAAATTAAATGTGATAAAAACAATTCTACAACTTGACAAACATTGATTTTTTTTCGACGTTTGTCAAATTATACAACTTTTTGGGTGTTGAAATGTAGTGAGTGAAAAAGTGTTTTTTTACATTACATATAAATGTTACCTTTTAAAAACAACATGCTTGTATTGTAATGCTAATGCTTGTGATCACTTGGAGCCTTGTGATGAGTAACTGAGGCCTCAGTGAGTGTGTGGCACACTCACTAGCTGCATTGACACAGTGGCGCAGTGTCATAATGATCACCCATCTGTCAGATTATATAAGTGTCTGAATTTGACCTGTAAATCCAATATTTTTTGGAATAAAATGTACTGAATGTTGTGTCTTCTGACCAACATTTTTTTTAAAAACATTTATTATTACTTTTTAAAACACGTGGGTGGGGGTCTCTTACATAAAACCAAGACATAAATAATAGATTTTCATCCTTGATTTTAAGTGACGCTGCATAAAAATAAATGTGATGATAAAAATAATTCTACAACTTGACAAACATTGATTTTTTTTCGACGTTTGTCAAATTATAGAACTTTTTTAGTGTTGAAATGTAGTTAGTGAAAAAGTGTTGTTTTACATTGTATATAAATGTTACCTTTTAAAAACAACATGCTTGTATTGTAATGCTGATGCTTGTGATCACTTGGAGCCTTGTGATGAGTAATTGAGGCCTCAGTGAGTGTGTGGCACACTCACTAGCTGCATTGACACAGTGGCGATGTCATAATGATCACCCATCTGTTAGATTATAAAAGTCATTGAATTTGACCTGCAAATACAATTATTTAGAACATATAGTTGCTATACTTTGTTTTTTTTCCACAAACAATTGCGAGGAAAGTTAAACGCGACATGCAAACTCCATTCCTTCACACTTTTTTTTAGCACAAGCGATCACAAGGAAGCGCGTCCTGATAAACACAGCAGTATCGGTCACATGATACTTACCTGAAATGACATGCACTTTATGAAGTTTTTGAATCTTAAATGTATGCTAACTCATCCTATGTTAGCATGCTGCCAAGTGATGCCGGCATTTTAGCCTTTTTTTGTTTGTTGACACCTACAAATCAAGGATTTTGATACTTGGCACCATCTTAACTTCTCCTATATAAGCATGCTAACATCCATTAGCTAGCATTTTTAGCTTATCGTGTTAATTTAAACCTAAAAAAATCATTTTGTTTTGATACATCACCCCATCTTGTACGTATGCTAACTCATACTATGTTAGCATGCCAACTTGTTATGCTAGCATTTCAGCTATTTTGTATTTTTAAACACACGCACGCATGGATTTAGATACTTGGCACCATCCTAGGAGTAAGCCAACGTATATGTTGGCATGCTAATGTTTGTATGCTAAAAATTTTTTGGTAGCATTTCAGCTATTTTGTTTGTTTACACGCACGGATTTCGGTACTTGGGACCATCTTAGGAGAATGTCAACGTATATGTCAGCATGCTAATGTTCGTGTGCTAACGTTAGCATGCTAAACATTTTTTTTGGTGGCATTTCAGCTATTTTGAATGTTTACACTCACGCACGGATTTCGGTACTTGGCACCATCTTAGCAGTATGTCAACGTATATGTCGGCATGCTAATGTTCGTGTGCTAACGTTAGCATGCTAAACATTTTTTGGTAGCATTTCAGCTATTTTGTATGTTAACACACACGCACGCATGGATTTCGGTACTTGGCAACCTCTTAGGAGTATGTCAACGTATATGTTGGCATGCTAATGTTCGTAGGCAAATGTTACCATGCTAAAATTTCATGGTAGCATTTTAGCTAATGTTCATTTAAAACTACAAAAAATCCTGATTTTCTACTTTAAAAAACGCTTTGACACTGCAACGCAAGGCGCCAAACCTTGACCCATCAGGAGCAAGGGCGAAGTGTCTTGTTCAAGGACCCAACGGACGTGACCAGGATGGTAGAAGCTGGGGATCGAACGAGGAACCCTCAGGTTGCTGGCACGGCCACTCTTGTGCCCTTATAAGTATTCCAACTCATACCATGTTTTCATGCTAACATGATATGCTATCAGTTTAGCTAACTGCATGTTTACACCTACACACTGTTAATTTTGATACTTGACACCATCTAAGGAGAATGTCTACATAAATGTTGGCATGTTAATGTTCGTATGCAAACGTTAGCATGCAAAAATTTTATGGTAGCATTTTAGGTAATGTTCGTTTAAAACTAAAAATAAAATCATGTTTTTTGATACCCTGCCCTATCTTGTAAGTATGCCAACTCATACCATATTTTCATGATAATATATTATGCTAGCATTTTAGCTAACTGTGCATGTTTACACCTACACACTGTGGATTTTAATACTTGACACCATCTTAGGAGAATGTCTACGTAAATGTTGGCATGTTAATGTTCGTATGCAAACGTTAGCATGCTAAAATTTTATGGTAGCATTTTAGCTAATGTTCGTTTAAAACTAAAAGTAAAATCATGTTTTTTGATACTCTGCCCTATCCTGTAAGCATGCCAACTCATACCATGTTTTGATGCTAACATATTATGCTAGCATTTTAGCTAACTGTGTATGTTTACACCTACACACCGTGGATTTTGATACTTGACACCATCTAAGGAAAATGTCAACGTAAATGTTAGCATGTTAATGTTTGTAAGCTAATGTTTTATTGAAGCATTTTAGTTAATGTTCATTTAAATCTAAAATAACATGTTTTTGACACTCGGCCACATCTCATAAGTATGCTAACTAATACCATGTTTTCATGCCCGCATTTTAGCTAATTTTGGATGTTTACACCTACACACCATGGATTTTCATACTTGACACCATCTAAGGAAAATGTTAGCATGCTAAAATTCATATGCTAATGTTAGCATACAAACATTTTATGGCAGCATTTTAGCAAAGTGTGCATGTTTACACCTATGCACTGTGGATTTTAATACTTGACACTAAGGAAAATGTTAATATTCGTGTGCTAACGTTAGCATGCTAACATTTTATGGCAGCATTTTAGCTAACTGTGCATGTTTACACCTACACACTGTGGATTTTAATACTTGACATCATCTAAGGAAAATGTTAGCATGTTAATATTCATATGCTAATGTTAACATGCTAACATTTTATGGCAGCATTTTAGCCAACTGTGCATGTTTACACCTACACAACATGGATTTTAATACTTCACACCGTCTAAGGAAAATGTCAACATAAATGTTAGCATGGTAATATTCGTATGCTAATGTTAGCATGCTAACATTTTATGGCAGCATTTTAGCTAACTGTGCATGTTTACACCTACACACCGTGGACTTTAATACTTGACATCATCTAAGGAAAATGTTAGCATGTTAATATTCATATGCTAATGTTAACATGCTAACATTTTATGGCAGCATTTTAGCTAACTGTGCATGTTTACACCAACACACCATGGATTTTAATACTTGACACCATCTAAGGAAAATGTTAATATTCGTATGCTAATGTTAGCATGCTAACATTTTATGGCAGCATTTTAGCTAACTGTGCATGTTTACACCTACACACCGTGGATTTTAATACTTGAGAGCATCTAAGGAAAATGTCAACATAATGTTAGCATGTTAATATTCGTATGCTAACGTTAGCATGCTAAAATTTTATGGCAGCATTTTAGCTAAATGTGCATGTATCCACCTACACGCCACATTCTGGAACCCGCGGCTCGGTTCCGCCGGCGTCACCACGGGCGTGCGCAAAACAGTGCCGGTGTTTTACCGAAATCTGTTACCCATCGGAATTTGTATCTCCAGGGGGCGATGTTCCCATGGCGTTTGTGTGATAGTTAAAGATAGATAGATAGTACTTTATTGATTCCTTCAGGAGAGTTCCTTCAGGAAAATTAAAATTCCAGCAGCAGTGTACAGAGTTGAGATCAATTTAAAAAAAAGTAAAAAGTAAATAATGGGTGTTTAAATGGAAACAAAATAGAGAAATATTACAAAAAGAATAAAAACAATGGGAATAACAATATAACAGTAAAATAAGAATATAACAAGACAACGTAGGCAGTAGTGACCATGTTATGAAAACGTAAGGCAAGGCCAAAGAGGAGAAGAACGCTTGCGTAAATGGCGTAAACTATCCTTAATGCTGCAACGTCAGTTGAAAGAATTTCAGCATTAATAAATGACAAATATTCTTGAAATCAATGACTTACTTTCATTATAGTATGAGTCCATTGTATCAGCTGTTGATTCTCTCTCACACACATACATTTTCCTATATAGAAAAGTGACGTTTCAGCATTACGGATAGTTTACGCCATTTACGCAAGCGTTCTTCTTCTCCTCCTCTTTGGCCTTGCCGTTTAACCATCACACAAACGCCACAGGAACATCGCCCCCTTGAGTTACAAATTCAGATGGGTAAAAGTTGTCGGTACAACACCGGAAAAGCACAAGCGGAAACCAGGGTAAAGCTCATCCGACGCTTTATTAAAAACTGACTAAAGCGCAAGAAAAAGTAGACAAAAAGTCATCAAGTCTTCGTGCCAACAAAAATAGTTGCTTGTGACGAGACGAACTCGCTTGGAAGTTTATATTTACACGAGTACCTTGAAGGCGTTGATGTCCATGACGCCCCGACAAGACACTTTATCCACCCGTCAATGTGTTACTTTTTCCCCATGATGAAGCTCGGAACCTCGGCGTCGTCCTCGGCTTCTTTCTCCTCCTCCTCCTCCTCCTCGCTGCTCGACGAGCTGCTCTTGGCCTCCTCTTGGTCGCCTTTGGAGTCCAGCTTGGCTTTCTTCGCCATCATCTTCTTCAGCTTGAGTTTTTCGCGCTTCTTCCGCCGCTTAGCCGTCCTCTCCTCGGCGTCGGTTCGGTTCTGCTCCACCTTGTCCAGATAAGCTTGTTCTTTGTTGTAGCGGGAGGACATTTTGTCCAAGAAGTCTTGCCTTTGGTACTCCCGGCGCCGGAGGTGGCGGTAGACGTGGAACTCGCCGCTGCCGGCGCCGGCGCTGGAGCCCATCACGTCCCTGACGAACTCCGGGGGAGCCCGCGGGGTCCATTGTTTGTGTCGGTCGGGGATGGGGGCGGGTTTGTCGGGGTTCCGCATGAGCCTGTCCAACTTTAGACGTTGTGCTTCGGCGAGGGTTCTAGCGATGACCAAAGGCTGGCCGCCCTTCCCTCCCGCGTTTGGAGCTTTGTTGTCCTTGTGTTCGTTCGCCGCCATCTTGCCTTCCCTTCCCGTCCTCGTCTCGCTCAGAGCAGGAATGACCACGCCCCCCTACTCCACGGAGCTCATTTGATTGGTCCCTTCTTCTTCTTCAGCTTTTCTTGCAGATTTCTAATGTAGTGCGCCACTTTTCCCCCCATTGGTCGCTGGGGGAAAACGAATGTCTATCTCAGACCTGGGCATCCATCCATTTCTACCGCTTATTCCCTTTGAGGTCGCGGGGGGCGCTGGTGCCTATCTCAGCTACAATCGGGCGGAAGGCGAAGTACACCCTGGACAAGTCGCCACCTCATCGCAGCAGACCTGGACAAAAAAAGTTAAAAGTTAAAGTACCAATGATTGTCACACACATACTAGATGTGGCGAAATTATTCTTTGCATTTGACCTATCACCCTGGATCACACTCCTGGTTGGTGAGGGAAAATATTTGCCAACCTTGAGTCGGGGGTGTGGTTAAGAGGGGAGGAGTATATTTCCAGCTAGTATTTACCAAGTCAAGTATTTCATGTACAGTTGTGATCAAAATTATTCAACCCCCACACAATTTTGTTGTTTTAGCAAGTTGGACCTTTATTCTGTATTTTGTTTATAGTCATATCAAATAAAGATGCATTAAATAGACGAATGCAACTTGAATTACAACATTATATTTTGTAACATACCAAGCAGTGTCATTTCTCTTAATATCTCATTGACAAAATTGTTCAACCCCTTGAAGATCATAACTCTTAAGAACAGAATTTGAATAAGGTATTTTCAATCAGGTGTTGAAAACACCTGTAGATGTGATTACAACCAACCATAACGAGCAACAATTAAACTGATTGAAAAAGACTCCGATCCTCAGCTTCTTGTAGATGGTCAATGGTGTATTTGCAACATGGTGAAGTCCAGGGAGTAGTCAAAGAAGTCAAGAGAGGAGGTCATTTCTCTTCATAAGAAAGGATATGGATATAAGAAAATAGCAAAGAGATTACACATTCCAAGAGACACAGTTGGGAGCATAATTCGCAAGTTTAAAGCTAAAGGCACAGTGGAAACACTACCTGGGTGTGGTGGAAAGAGGATGCTGTGTGCAACTGCTGTCCGGTATTTGAAGCGTACAATGGTGAAAAACCCCCGGGTAACAGCTGAGGAACTACAACAGGACATTGCAGAGGGGGGAACGCAGGTTTCGTCCCAGACGATAAGGCGCGCACTACGAGATGAAGGCCTCCAAGCCAGAACTCCCAGGCGCACCCCACTTCTGACTACCAGGCACAAGGAAAATAGGCTCCAGTATGCCAAAAATAATCTGGACAAACCCCAAAGGTTTTGGGAAACTGTTCTATGGAGTGATGAGACAAAAGTGGAACTCTTTGGGCCTATGAATCAACATTATGTCTGGAGGAGAAAAAAATGAAGCTTACAAAGAGAAGAACACCTTGCCTACTGTTAAGCATGGTGGGGTGTCAATCATGCTCTGGGGCTGTTTCTCTGCCTCAGGTACCGGGAATCTCCAGCGCGTTCAAGGCATTATGAATTCTATTTCCTAGCAGGATATATTAGCTGCAAATGTCATGAAGTCAGTGACGAAGCTGAGGCTTGGGAGACGTTGGACCTTCCAACAGGACAACGATCCCAAGCGTACCTCCAAATCAACATCAGAGTGGTTGCAGAAGAAGGGCTGGAAGACTCTGGAGTGGCCTTCACAGTCGCCAGACCTAAATCCTATAGAAAACCTGTGGTGGGACTTGAAGAAGGCAGTTGCAGCACGCAAGCCCAAGAATATGAATGAACTAGAGGCCTTTGCCCAAGAGGAATGGGCTAAAATACCTGTAGATGGTTGCAAGAAGCTTATGTATCACGTTTGAAGGATGTAATTACTGCCAAAGGGTGTTCTAATAAGTACTAAAGATGCATGTAACTGGGGGGTTGAATCATTTTGTCAATGAGATATTAAGAAAAATGTCCTTTTTTGGTATTTTGTAAAATATAGTGTTGGAATTTAAGTTGCATTTGTCTATTTGACACATCTTTTTTTGATATGACTATAAACAAAATACGGAATAAATGTCCAACTTGCTAAAACACCAAAATTGTGTGGGGGTTGAATAATTTTGATCACAACTGTATATAGGTATATCTACATCCTGAAGATATGCAAACAAAACTGTGTTTAGTTAATTGATACTTCAAACTTGCATAAATAAATCTTAAGGAAAATAAACAGTGGTTCTCAAATGGGGGTACTTGAAGGTATGCCAAGGGGTACGTGAGATTTTTTAAAAATATTCTAACATTAGCAACAATTCAAAAATCCTTCATAAATATATTTATTGAATAATACTTCAACAAAATATGAATGCAAGTTCATGAACAACAATGCAATATTCAGTGTTGACAGCTAGATTTTTTTGTGGACATGTTCCGTAAATATTGAAGTTAAAGATTTATTTTTTGTGAAGAAATGTTTAGAATTAAGTTGACAAATCCAGATGGATCTCTATTACAATCCCCAAAGAGGGCCCTTTAAAGTTGATGATTACTTCTATGTGTAGAAATCTTTATTTATAATGGAATCACTTGTTTATTTTTAAAAAAATTTTTAGTTATTTTTATATATTATTTTTCCAAATAGTTCAAGAAAGACCACTACAAATGAGCCATATTTTGAACCGTTATACAATTTAATAAATCAGAAACTGATGACATAGTGCTGTATTTTACTTCTTTATCTCTTTTTTTCAACCAAAAATGCTTTGCTCTGATTAGGGGGTACTTAAATTTAAAAAATGTTCACAGGGGGTACATCATTGAAAAAAGGTTGAGAACCACTGAGCTAAGTCACAGCAGCTCAGACGAGGCACCAAGCAGTGGGGTGGGGAGCGTTTTCACAGAGAGTCCGAAATATGGGTGTCAGGGACAGACGTGAAAGGAGATTTTCACAACAAAGTTCTAAAGCTTTGTTAAATATCATATGCTAAGATGCTACCATAACATTTTAGCATAAAAACATTAGCATGTCAACATATACGCTGACATTCTTCTAAGATGGTGTCAAGTAGCAAAATCTGTGATGTAGGTGTAAACATGCACAGTTAGCTAAAATGCTAGCATAACATGTTAGCATGAAAACATGGTATGAGTTAACATACTTACAAGTTAAGGCACAGTATCAAAAACATGATTTTTTTTTTAGCTTTAAAGGAACATTAGCTAATATGCTACATAAAAATTTAAGCATGCTAACATTAGCATTTTAACATTAGCATGCCAACATATACGTTGACATTCTTCTAAGATGGTGTCAAGAATCAAAATTCACGGTGTGTAGGTGTAAACATGCGCAAATAGCCAAAATGCTAGCATAACATGTTAGTATGAAAACATGGTATTAGTTAGCATACTTACAAGACGGGGCCAAGTATCATAAACCATGTTATTGTAGATTTAAATGAACATTAACTAAAATGCTACCATAACATTTTAGCATACAAACATTAGCATGCCAACATAGACGTTGACATTCTCCTAAGATGGTGTCAAGTATAAAAATCCGTGGTGTAGGTGTAAACATGCGCAGTAAGCTAAAATGCTAGCATAATATGTTAGCATGAAAACATGGTAAGAGTTAACATACTTACAAGATAGGGCAGAGTATCAAAAAACATGATTTTTTTTAGCATTAAAAGAACATTAGCTAAAATGCTACCATCAAATTTTAGCATCCTAATGTTAGCATTTTAACATTTGCATGCCAACATATACGTTGACATTCTCCTAAGATGTAAACATGCACAGTTAACCAAAATGCTAGCATAACATGTTAGTAGGAAAACATGGTATTAGTTAGCATACTTACAAGTATCATAAACCATGTTATTTTAGATTTAAATGAACATTAACTAAAATGCTACCATAACATTTTAGCATACAAACATTAGCATGCCAACATATACATTGACATTCTCCTAAGATGGTGTTAGCGTAAGGCCCCCCCCTTACGACATTTTTGCAAAAAAAAGTTTTCCAAAAATCTGCATTTTCTGCCATTTTCGGGTTTTGTCTGCACTCCTGAAGAGGTTTTGAGACATTTCCTGCAACTATAGCACCAGTATTGTGCGGCTGAAGCATGTTCGTTTTTTGGAATTTTTGCGTAAGGCCCCCCCCTTATGACATTTTCGTGTTGAAAAGTTTTCCAAAAATATGCATTTTCTGCCATTTTCAGGTTTTGTCGGCACACATGAAGAGGTTTTGAGACATTTCCTACAACTATAAAAACAGTATTGTGCTGCTGAAGCAAGTTGGTTTTTTGGAATTTTTGCGTAAGGCCCCCCCCCCCCCTTACGACATTTTCGAGAAAAAAAGTTTTCCAAAAATATGCATTTTCTGCCATTTTCAGGTTTTGTCGGCACTCCTGATGAGATTGAGACATTTCCTACAACTATAGAACCAGTATTGTGCTGCTGAAGCAAGTTCGTTTTTTGGAATTTTTGCGTATCAAAAACATGATTTTTGCATTATACTATCAAAAGTCTTACGACCTTTTCGAAAAAAAATAGCTTTTTAAAAATATGTATTTTCTGCCATTTTCAGGTTTTGTCGGCACTCCTGAAGAGGTTTTAAGACATTTCCTACAACTATAGTACCAGTATTGTGCTGCTGAAGCAAGTTCATTTTTTGGAATTTTTGTGTAAGCCCCCCCCACCTTACGACATTTTCGAGAGAAAAAAAGTTTTCCAAAAATATGCATTTTCTGCCATTTTCGGGTTTTGTCGGCACTCCTGAAGAGGTTTTGAGACATTTCCTACAACTATAAAAACAGTATTGTGCTGCAGAAGCAAGTTCGTTTTTTGGAATTTTTGCGTAAGGTCCCCCCTTACGACATTTTCGCGAATTTAATTTTTACAAACATATGCAATTCTTGCCATTTTCGGGTTTTGTCGGCACTCCTGAAGAGGTTTTGAGACATCTCCTACAACTATAGCAAGAGTATTGTGCGGCTGAAGCAAGTTCGTTTTTGGGAATTTTTGCGTAAGGCCCCCCCCCCCTTACGACATTTTCGAGAAAAAAAGTTTTCCAAAAATAAGCATTTTCTGCCATTTTCAGGTTTTGTCGGGACTCCTGAAGAGGTTTTGAGACATTTCCTACAACTATAGCAACAGTATTGTGTGGCTGAAGCAAGTTCGTTTTTTGGGATTTTTGCGTAAGGCCCCCCCCTTACGACATTTTCGAGAAAAAAAGTTTTCCAACAAATGCATTTTCTGACATTTTCGGGTTTTGTCTGCACTCCCGAGGAGGTTTTGAGACATTTCCTACAACTATAGAACAAGTACTGTGCTGCTGAACCAAGTTGATTTTTTGGAATTTTTGTGTAAGACCCCCCCCCCCTTTACGACATTTTCGAGAAAAAAAGTTTTCCAAAAATAAGCATTTTCTGCCATTTTCAGGTTTTGTCGGGACTCCTGAAGAGGTTTTGAGACATTTCCTACAACTATAGCAACAGTATTGTGTGGCTGAAGCAAGTTCGTTTTTTGGGATTTTTGCATAAGGCCCCCCCTTACGACATTTTTGAGAAAAAAATGTTTTCCAAAAATATGCATTTTCTGTCATTTTCGGGTTTTGTCGGCACTCCTGAAGCGGTTTTGAGACATTTCCTACAACTATAGCAACAGTATTGTGCTGCTGAAGCAAGTTCGTTTTTTGGAAATTTTGCGTAAGGCCTCCCCCTTAAGACATTTTCGCGAAATAAAGCTTTCCAAAAGTATGCATTTTCTGCCATCTTCGGCACTCTTGAAGAGGTTTTGAGACATTTCCTACAACTATAGCACCAGTATTGTGCTGCTGAAGCAAGTTCGTTTTTTGGAATTTTTGCGTAAGGCCCCCCCCTTACGACATTTTCGCGAATTTCATTTTTACAAACATATGCAATTCTTGCCATTTTCGGGTTTTGTCGGCACTCCTGAAGAGGTTTTGAGACATTTCCTACAACTATAGCACCAGTATTGGGCTGCTGAAGCAAGTTCGTTTTTTAGAATTTTTGCGTAAGGCCCCCCCCCCTTACAACATTTTCGCAAAATTTTTTTCCCAAAAATATGCAATTTCTCCCATTTTCGGGTTTTGTCGGCACTCCTGAAGAGGTTTTGAGACATTTCCTACAAATATAGCAACAGTATTGTGCGGTTGAAGCAAGTTTGTTTTTTTGGAATTTTTGCGCAAGATTCCCCCCTTACGACATTTTCGAGAAAAAAAGTTTCCCAAAAATATGCATTTTCTGCCATTTTCGGGTTTTGCACTCCTGAAGAGGTTTTGAGACATTTCCTACAACTATAGTACCAGTATTGCGCGGGTGAAGCAAGTTGGTTTTTGCGATTTTTTGCGTAAGGCCCCCCCCCCCCCCCCTTACGACATTTCAGCGAAAAAAAGTTTTCGAAAAATATGCATTTTATGCCATTTGCGGGTTCTGTCGGGACTCCTGATGACGTTTTGAGACATCTCCTACCAGTATTGTGCTAATGAAATAAATCCGTTTTTTAAAAATTTGAATACCTTTTTTTAGCAAATTTTTTTCCCCAAAAATATGCATTTTCTGCAATTTTCGGATTCTGTCGAGACTCCTGATGACGTTTCGAGACATATCCTACAATGCAGTACCTGTATTGTGCTGCTGAAGTAAATACATTTTTTGGAATTTTTGTAAAATTACGACATTTTAAGCAAATAAAAAATATGCATTTTCTGCCATTTTCGGGTTCTGTCGGGATTCCGTTTTTAGAAATTTCCGAAAACTACAGCAGCAGTATTGTGCTAATGAAGAAAATCCATTTGTAAAAAATTTTAATACCTTTTTCTACCGAATTATTCCCAACAAAAATAGGCATTTTCTGCCATTTTCGGATTCTGTCGGGACTCCTGATGATGTTTTGAGACATCTCCTACAGCTACAGCACCAGTATTGTGCTGCTGAATTAAATATATTTTTTTGAATATTTGCATAAGGGTCCCCCCTTACGACATTTTAGCGAAATAAAGTTTTTCAAAAATATGCATTTTCTGCCATTTTCGGGTTCTTTCAGGACTCCTGATGACCTTTTGAGACATTTCCTACAAGTACAGCACCAGTATTGTGTTTCTGAAGCAAATCCGTTTTTTCAATTTGTTGAACTTTTTTTTAGCGAATTTTTTCCCCCAAAATATATGCATTTACTGCAATATTCAGGTTCTGACGGGACTCCTGACGACATTTTGAGACATATCCTAGAACTACAGCACCAAAATTGTGCTAATGAAGCAAATCCGTTTTTTAAAAATTTGAATACCTTTTTTTAGCGAATTTTTTTTCCCAAATAAATGCAATTTCTGCCATTTTCGGGTTCTGTCGGGACTCCTGATGATTTTTTGAGACATCTCCTACAGCTACAGCACCAGTATTGTGCTGCTGAAGCAAATCCGTTTTTTGGAATTTATGCATAAGGGTCCCCCCATACGACATTTTAGCGAAATAAAGTTTTTCAAAAATATGCATTTTCTGCCATTTTCGGGTTCTGTCGGGACTCCTGATGACGTTTTGAGACACCTCCTACAACTACAACACCAGTATTGTGCTCCTGAAGCAAATCCGTTTTTTGGAATTCTTGCATAAGGGTCCCCCCTTACGACATTTTAGCGAAATAAAGTTTTTCAAAAATGTACATTTTCCGCCTTTTTCGGGTTCTACAAGGGCTCCTGATGACGTTTTGAGACATCTCCGAAAACTACAGCACCAGTATTGTGTTTCTGAAGCAAATCCGTTTTCTCAATTTGTTAAACTTTTTTTTTGCGAATTATTTCCCCCCCAAAATATGCAATATTCTGGTTCTGTCGGGGCTCCTGGCGACATTTTGAGACATATCCTACAGCTGCAGCACCTGTATTGTGCTGCTGAACTAAATACATTTTTTTGAATTTTTGCATAAGGGTCCCCCCCCTCACGACATTTTAGCGGAAAAAAGTTTTTCAAAAATATGCATTTTCTGCCATTTTCGGGTTCTGTCGGGACTCCAGATGACGTTTTGAGACATCTCCTACAACTACAGCACCAGTATTGTGCTAATGAAGCGAATCCGTTTTTTAAAAATTTTAATACCTTTTTTTAGCAAATTTTTTCCCCCAAAAATATGCATTTTCCGCCATTTTCGGGTTCTGTCAGGACTCCTGATGACGTTTTGAGACATCTCCTACAGCTACAGCATCAATATTGTGCTGCTGAAGCGAATCCGTTTTTTGAAATTTTTGCATAAGGGTCCCCCCTTACGTCATTTTAGCGAAATAAAGTTTTTTAAAAATATGCATTTTCTGCAATTTTCGGGTTCTGTCGGGACTCCTGATGATATTTTGAGACATCTCCTACAACTAAAGCACCAGTATTGTGTTTCTGAAGCAAATCCGTTTTTTCAATTTATTAAACTTTTTTTTAGCGAATTTTTACCACCCAAAAAATATGCATTTTCTGCAATATTCGGGTTCTGTCATGACTCCTGGCGACATTTTTAGACATATCCTACAGCTGCAGCACCTGTATTGTGCTGCTGAAGTAAATACATTTTTTTTGAATATTTGCATAAGGGCCCCCCCTTACGACATCTTAGCGAAATAAAGTTTTTTAAAAATATGCATTTTCTGCCATTTTCGGGTTCTGTCGAGACTCCTGATGACCTTTTGAGACATTTCCTACAAGTACAGCACCAGTATTGTGTTTCTGAAGCAACTCTCTTTTTTCAATTTGTTGAACTTTTTTTTAGCGAATTTTTTCCCCCCAAAATATGCATTTTCTGCAATATTCGGGTTCTGTTGGGACTCCTGATGACATTTTGAGACATATCCTACAGCTGCAGCACCTGTATTGTGTTTCTGAAGCAAATCCGTTTTTTTTTTATTTTTGCATAAAAGTTTTTCAAAAATATGCATTTTCTGCCATTTTCGGGTTCTGTCGGGACTCCTGATGATGTCTTGAGACATCTCCTACAACTAAAGCACCAGTATAGTGTTTCTGAAGCAAATCCGTTTTTTCAATTTGTTAAACTTTTTTTTAGCGAATTTCCCCCCCCCAAAAATATGCATTTTCTGCAATATTCGGGTTCTGTCATGACTCCTGGCGACATTTTTAGACATATCCTACAGCTGCAGCACCTGTATTGTGCTGCTGAAGTAAATACATTTTTTTGAATATTTGCATAAGGGTCCCCCCTTACGACATTTTAGCGAAAAAAAGTTTTTCAAAAATATGCATTTTCTGCCATTTTCAGGTTCTGTCGTGACCCCTGATGACGTTTTGAGACATCTCCTACAACTACAGCACCAGTATTATGCCAATGAAGCAAATCCGTATTTAAAAAATTTTAATACCTTTTTTTAGCAATTTTTTTTTCCAAAAATATGCATTTTCTGCCATTTTCGGGTTCTGTCGGGACTCCTGATGACCTTTTGAGACATTTCTTACAACTACAACACCAGTACTGTGCTGCTGAAGCAAATCCGTTTTTTGGAATTTTTGCATAAGGGTCCACCTTACGACACTTCAGCAAAATAAAGTTTTTCAAAAATATGCATTTTCTGCCATTTTTAGGTTCTGTCGAGACTCCTGATGACGTTTTGAGACATCTCCTACAACTATAGCACCATTATTGTGCTAATGAAGCAAATCCGTTTTTTCAATTTGTTAAACTTTTTTTTAGCAAATTTTTTCCCCCCCAAAATATGCATTTTCTGCAACATTCTGGTTCTGTCGGGACTCCTGGCGACATTTTGAGACATATCCTACAGCTGCAGCACCTGTATTGTGCTGCTGAAGTAAATACATTTTTTTGAATTTTTGCATAAGGGTTCCCCCTTACGACATTTTAGCGAAAAAAAGTTTTTTTTCAAAAATGTGCATTTTCTGCCGTTTTCGGGTTCTGTCGGGACTCCTGACGACATTTTGAGACATCTCCTACAACTACAGCACCAATATTGTGCTAATGAAGCAAAACTGTTTTTAAAAAATCTTAATAACTTTTTTTAGCGAATTTTTTTCCCCCAAATTATGCATTTTCTGCCATTTTCAGGTCCTGTTGGTACTCCTGACGACATTTTGAGACATCTCCTACAACTACAGCACCAGTATTGTGCTAATGAAGTAAATCCGTTCTTTAAAAATTTGAATACCTTTTTTTAGCAAATTTTTTTCCCCAAAAATATGCATTTTCTGCAATTTTTGGATTCTGTCGAGACTCCTGATGATGTTTCGAGACATATCCTACGATGCAGTACCTGTATTGTGCTGCTGAAGTAAATACATTTTTTGGAATTTTTGTAAAATTACGACATTTTAGCCAAATAACGTTTTTAAAAAATATGCATTTTCTGCCATTTTCGAGTTCTGTCGGGATTCCTGATGACGTTTTTAGAAATTTCCGAAAACTACAGCAGCAGTATTGTGCTAATGAAGAAAATCCGTTTTTAAAAAATTTTAATACCTTTTTTTACCGAATTATTCCCAACAAAAATAGGCATTTTCTGCCATTTTCGGATTCTGTCGGGACTCCTGATGATGTTTTGAGACATCTCCTACAGCTACAGCACCAGTATTGTGCTGCTGAAGTAAATATATTTTTTTGAATATTTGCATAAGGGTCCCCCTTACGACATTTTAGCGAAATAAAGTTGTTCAAAAATAAGCATTTTCTGCCATTTTCGGGTTCTGTCGGGACTCCTGCTGCCGTTTTGAGACATCTCCTACAACTACAGCACCAGTATTGTGCTAATGAAGCAAATTCGTTTTTTAAAAATTAGAATACCTTTTTTTAGCGAATTTTTCCCCCCCAAAATATGCATTTTCTGCCATTTTCGGATTCTGTCGGGACTCCTGATGACGTTTTAAGACATTTCCTACAACTACAACAACAGCATTGTGCTGCTGAAGCAAATCCGTTTTTTGGAATTTTTGCATAAGGTTCCCCCCTTACGTCATTTTAGCGAAATAAAGTTTTTTTAAAATATGCATTTTCTGCCATTTTCGGGTTCTGTCGGGACTCCTGATGATGTTTTGAGACATCTCCTACAACTAAAGCACCAGTATTGTGTTTCTGAAGCAAATCCGTTTTTTCAATTTGTTAAACTTTTTTTTAGCGAATTTTTACCCCCCCAAAAATATGCATTTTCTGCCATATTCGGGTTCTGTCATGACTCCTGGCGACATTTTTAGACATATCCTACAGCTGCAGCACCTGTCTTGTGCTGCTGAAGTAAATACATTTTTTTGAATATTTGCATAAGGGTCCCCCCTTACGACATTTTAGCGAAATAAAGTTTTTTAAAAATATGCATTTTCTGCCATTTTCGGGTTCTGTCGGGACTCCTGATGACCTTTTGGGACATTTCCTACAAGTACAGCACCAGTATTGTGTTTCTGAAGCAAATCTCTTTTTTCAATTTGTTGAACTTTTTTTTAGCGAATTTTTCCCCCCAAAAAATATGCATTTTCTGCAATATTCGGGTTCTGTCGGGACTCCTGATGACATTTTGAGACATATCCTACAGCTGCAGCACCTGTATTGTGTTTCTGAAGCAAATCCGTTTTTTTTTAATTTTTGCATAAGGGTCCCCCTTATGACATTTTAGCGAAAAAAAGTTTTTCGAAAATATGCATTTTCTGCCATTTTCGGGTTCTGTCGGGACTCCTGATGATGTTTTGAGACATGTCCTAACACTAAAGCACCAGTATTGTGTTTCTGAAGCAAATCCGTTTTTTCAATTTGTTAAACTTTTTTTTAGCGAATTTCCCCCCCCCCAAAAATATACATTTTCTGCAATATTCGGGTTCTGTCATGACTCCTGGCGACATTTTTAGACATATCCTACAGATGCAGCACCTGTATTGTGCTGCTGAAGTAAATACATTTTTTGAATATTTGCATAAGGGTCCCCCCTTACGACATTTTAGCGAAAAAAAGTTTTTCAAAAATATGCATTTTCTGCCATTTTCAGGTTCTGTCGTGACCCCTGATGACGTTTTGAGACATCTCCTACAACTACAGCACCAGTATTATGCCAATGAAGCAAATCCGTATTCAAAAAATTTTAATACCTTTTTTTAGCAATTTTTTTTCCAAAAATATGCATTTTCTGCCATTTTCGGGTTCTGTCGGGACTCCTGATGACCTTTTGAGACATTTCTTACAACTACAACACCAGTACTGTGCTGCTGAAGCAAATCCGTTTTCTGGAATTTTTGCATAAGGGTCCACCCTTACGACACTTCAGCAAAATAAAGTTTTTCAAAAATATGCATTTTCTGCCATTTTTAGGTTCTGTCGAGACTCCTGATGACGTTTTAAGACATCTCCTACAACTATAGCACCAGTATTGTGCTAATGAAGCAAATCCGTTTTTTCAATTTGTTAAACTTTTTTTTAGCAAATTTTTTCCCCCCCAAAATATGCATTTTCTGCAACATTCTGGTTCTGTCGGGACTCCTGGCGACATTTTGAGACATATCCTACAGCTGCAGCACCTGTATTGTGCTGCTGAAGTAAATACATTTTTTTGAATTTTTGCATAAGGGTTCCCCCTTACGACATTTTAGCGAAAAAAAGTTTTTTTTCAAAAATGTGCATTTTCTGCCGTTTTCGGGTTCTGTCGGGACTCCTGACGACATTTTGAGACATCTCCTACAACTACAGCACCAATATTGTGCTAATGAAGCAAAACTGTTTTTAAAAAATCTTAATAACTTTTTTTAGCGAATTTTTTTCCCCCAAATTATGCATTTTCTGCCATTTTCAGGTCCTGTTGGTACTCCTGACGACATTTTGAGACATCTCCTACAACTACAGCACCAGTATTGTGCTAATGAAGTAAATCCGTTCTTTAAAAATTTGAATACCTTTTTTTAGCAAATTTTTTTCCCCAAAAATATGCATTTTCTGCAATTTTTGGATTCTGTCGAGACTCCTGATGATGTTTCGAGACATATCCTACGATGCAGTACCTGTATTGTGCTGCTGAAGTAAATACATTTTTTGGAATTTTTGTAAAATTACGACATTTTAGCCAAATAACGTTTTTAAAAAATATGCATTTTCTGCCATTTTCGAGTTCTGTCGGGATTCCTGATGACGTTTTTAGAAATTTCCGAAAACTACAGCAGCAGTATTGTGCTAATGAAGAAAATCCGTTTTTAAAAAATTTTAATACCTTTTTTTACCGAATTATTCCCAACAAAAATAGGCATTTTCTGCCATTTTCGGATTCTGTCGGGACTCCTGATGATGTTTTGAGACATCTCCTACAGCTACAGCACCAGTATTGTGCTGCTGAAGTAAATATATTTTTTTGAATATTTGCATAAGGGTCCCCCTTACGACATTTTAGCGAAATAAAGTTGTTCAAAAATAAGCATTTTCTGCCATTTTCGGGTTCTGTCGGGACTCCTGCTGCCGTTTTGAGACATCTCCTACAACTACAGCACCAGTATTGTGCTAATGAAGCAAATTCGTTTTTTAAAAATTAGAATACCTTTTTTTAGCGAATTTTTCCCCCCCAAAATATGCATTTTCTGCCATTTTCGGATTCTGTCGGGACTCCTGATGACGTTTTAAGACATTTCCTACAACTACAACAACAGCATTGTGCTGCTGAAGCAAATCCGTTTTTTGGAATTTTTGCATAAGGTTCCCCCCTTACGTCATTTTAGCGAAATAAAGTTTTTTTAAAATATGCATTTTCTGCCATTTTCGGGTTCTGTCGGGACTCCTGATGATGTTTTGAGACATCTCCTACAACTAAAGCACCAGTATTGTGTTTCTGAAGCAAATCCGTTTTTTCAATTTGTTAAACTTTTTTTTAGCGAATTTTTACCCCCCCAAAAATATGCATTTTCTGCCATATTCGGGTTCTGTCATGACTCCTGGCGACATTTTTAGACATATCCTACAGCTGCAGCACCTGTCTTGTGCTGCTGAAGTAAATACATTTTTTTGAATATTTGCATAAGGGTCCCCCCTTACGACATTTTAGCGAAATAAAGTTTTTTAAAAATATGCATTTTCTGCCATTTTCGGGTTCTGTCGGGACTCCTGATGACCTTTTGGGACATTTCCTACAAGTACAGCACCAGTATTGTGTTTCTGAAGCAAATCTCTTTTTTCAATTTGTTGAACTTTTTTTTAGCGAATTTTTCCCCCAAAAAAATATGCATTTTCTGCAATATTCGGGTTCTGTCGGGACTCCTGATGACATTTTGAGACATATCCTACAGCTGCAGCACCTGTATTGTGTTTCTGAAGCAAATCCGTTTTTTTTTAATTTTTGCATAAGGGTCCCCCTTATGACATTTTAGCGAAAAAAAGTTTTTCGAAAATATGCATTTTCTGCCATTTTCGGGTTCTGTCGGGACTCCTGATGATGTTTTGAGACATGTCCTAACACTAAAGCACCAGTATTGTGTTTCTGAAGCAAATCCGTTTTTTCAATTTGTTAAACTTTTTTTTAGCGAATTTCCCCCCCCCCAAAAATATACATTTTCTGCAATATTCGGGTTCTGTCATGACTCCTGGCGACATTTTTAGACATATCCTACAGATGCAGCACCTGTATTGTGCTGCTGAAGTAAATACATTTTTTGAATATTTGCATAAGGGTCCCCCCTTACGACATTTTAGCGAAAAAAAGTTTTTCAAAAATATGCATTTTCTGCCATTTTCAGGTTCTGTCGTGACCCCTGATGACGTTTTGAGACATCTCCTACAACTACAGCACCAGTATTATGCCAATGAAGCAAATCCGTATTCAAAAAATTTTAATACCTTTTTTTAGCAATTTTTTTTCCAAAAATATGCATTTTCTGCCATTTTCGGGTTCTGTCGGGACTCCTGATGACCTTTTGAGACATTTCTTACAACTACAACACCAGTACTGTGCTGCTGAAGCAAATCCGTTTTCTGGAATTTTTGCATAAGGGTCCACCCTTACGACACTTCAGCAAAATAAAGTTTTTCAAAAATATGCATTTTCTGCCATTTTTAGGTTCTGTCGAGACTCCTGATGACGTTTTAAGACATCTCCTACAACTATAGCACCAGTATTGTGCTAATGAAGCAAATCCGTTTTTTCAATTTGTTAAACTTTTTTTTAGCAAATTTTTTCCCCCCCAAAATATGCATTTTCTGCAACATTCTGGTTCTGTCGGGACTCCTGGCGACATTTTGAGACATATCCTACAGCTGCAGCACCTGTATTGTGCTGCTGAAGTAAATACATTTTTTTGAATTTTTGCATAAGGGTTCCCCCTTACGACATTTTAGCGAAAAAAAGTTTTTTTTCAAAAATGTCCATTTTCTGCCGTTTTCGGGTTCTGTCGGGACTCCTGACGACATTTTGAGACATCTCCTACAACTACAGCACCAATATTGTGCTAATGAAGCAAAACTGTTTTTAAAAAATCTTAATAACTTTTTTTAGCGAATTTTTTTCCCCAAAAATATGCATTTTCTGCCATTTTCAGGTCCTGTCGGGACTCCTGACGACATTTTGAGACATCTCCTACAACTACAGCACCAGTATTGTGCTAATGAAGTAAATCCGTTTTTTAAAAATTTGAATAGCTTTTTTTAGCAAATTTTTTTCCCCAAAAATATGCATTTTCTGCAATTTTTGGATTCTGTCGAGACTCCTGATGGCGTTTCGAGACATATCCTACGATGCAGTACCTGTATTGTGCTGCTGAAGTAAATAAATTTTTTGGAATTTTTGTAAAATTACGACATTTTAGCCAAATAAAGTTTTAAAAAAATATGCATTTTCTGCCATTTTCGAGTTCTGTCGGGATTCCTGATGACGTTTTTAGAAATTTCCGAAAACTACAGCAGCAGTATTGTGCTAAGGAAGAAAATCCGTTTTTAAAAAATTTTAATACCTTTTTTTACCGAATTATTCCCAACAAAAATAGGCATTTTCTGCCATTTTCGGGTTCTGTCGGGACTCCTGATGATGTTTTGAGACATGTCCTACAACTAAAGCACCAGTATTGTGTTTCTGAAGCAAATCCGTTTTTTCAATTTGTTAAACTTTTTTTTAGCGAATTTCCCCCCCCCCCAAAATATACATTTTCTGCAATATTCGGGTTCTGTCATGACTCCTGGCGACATTTTTAGACATATCCTACAGCTGCAGCACCTGTATTGTGCTGCTGAAGTAAATACATTTTTTTGAATATTTGGATAAGGGTCCCCCCTTACGACATTTTAGCGAAAAAAAGTTTTTCAAAAATATGCATTTTCTGCCATTTTCAGGTTCTGTCGTGACCCCTGATGACGTTTTGAGACATCTCCTACAACTACAGCACCAGTATTACGCCAATGAAGCAAATCCGTATTTAAAAAATTTTAATACCTTTTTTTAGCAATTTTTTTTCCAAAAATATGCATTTTCTGCCATTTTCGGGTTCTGTCGGGACTCCTGATGACCTTTTGAGACATTTCTTACAACTACAACACCAGTACTGTGCTGCTGAAGCAAATCCGTTTTCTGGAATTTTTGCATAAGGGTCCACCCTTACGACACTTCAGCAAAATAAAGTTTTTCAAAAATATGCATTTTCTGCCATTTTTAGGTTCTGTCGAGACTCCTGATGACGTTTTGAGACATCTCCTACAACTATAGCACCAGTATTGTGCTAATGAAGCAAATCCGTTTTTTCAATTTGTTAAACTTTTTTTTAGCAAATTTTTTCCCCCCCAAAATATGCATTTTCTGCAACATTCTGGTTCTGTCGGGACTCCTGGCGACATTTTGAGACATATCCTACAGCTGCAGCACCTGTATTGTGCTGCTGAAGTAAATACATTTTTTTGAATTTTTGCATAAGGGTTCCCCCTTACGACATTTTAGCGAAAAAAAGTTTTTTTTCAAAAATGTGCATTTTCTGCCGTTTTCGGGTTCTGTCGGGACTCCTGACGACATTTTGAGACATCTCCTACAACTACAGCACCAGTATTGTGCTAATGAAGTAAATCCGTTTTTTAAAAATTTGAATAGCTTTTTTTAGCAAATTTTTTTCCCCAAAAATATGCATTTTCTGCCATTTTCAGGTCCTGTCGGGACTCCTGACGACATTTTGAGACATCTCCTACAACTACAGCACCAGTATTGTGCTAATGAAGTAAATCCGTTTTTTAAAAATTTGAATAGCTTTTTTTAGCAAATTTTTTTCCCCAAAAATATGCATTTTCTGCAATTTTTGGATTCTGTCGAGACTCCTGATGGCGTTTCGAGACATATCCTACGATGCAGTACCTGTATTGTGCTGCTGAAGTAAATAAATTTTTTGGAATTTTTGTAAAATTACGACATTTTAGCCAAATAAAGTTTTAAAAAAATATGCATTTTCTGCCATTTTCGAGTTCTGTCGGGATTCCTGATGACGTTTTTAGAAATTTCCGAAACTACAGCAGCAGTATTGTGCTAATGAAGAAAATCCGTTTTTAAAAAATGTTAATACCTTTTTTTACCGAATTATTCCCAACAAAAATAGGCATTTTCTGCCATTTTCGGATTCTGTCGGGACTCCTGATGATGTTTTGAGACATCTCCTACAGCTACAGCACCAGTATTGTGCTGCTGAAGTAAATATTTTTTTTGAATATTTGCATAAGGGTCCCCCTTACGACATTTTAGCGAAATAAAGTTGTTCAAAAATAAGCATTTTCTGCCATTTTCGGGTTCTGTCGGGACTCCTGCTGCCGTTTTGAGACATCTCCTACAACTACAGCACCAGTATTGTGCTAATGAAGCAAATTCGTTTTTTAAAAATTAGAATACCTTTTTTTAGCGAATTTTTCCCCCCAAAAAATATGCATTTTCTGCAATATTCGGGTTCTGTCGGGACTCCTGATGACATTTTGAGACATATCCTACAGCTGCAGCACCTGTATTGTGTTTCTGAAGCAAATCCGTTTTTTTTTAATTTTTGCATAAGGGTTCCCCCTTATGACATTTTAGCGAAAAAAAGTTTTTCAAAAATATGCATTTTCTGCCATTTTCGGGTTCTGTCGGGACTCCTGATGATGTTTTGAGACATGTCCTACAACTAAAGCACCAGTATTATGTTTCTGAAGCAAATCCGTTTTTTCAATTTGTTAAACTTTTTTTTAGCGAATTTTCACCCCCCCAAAAATATGCATTTTCTGCGATATTCGGGTTCTGTCATGACTCCTGGCGACATTTTTAGACATATCCTACAGCTGCAGCACCAGTATTGTGCTGCTGAAGTAAATACATTTTTTTGAATATTTGCATAAGGGTCCCCCCTTACGACATTTTAGCGAAAAAAAGTTTTTCAAAAATATGCATTTTCTGCCATTTTCGGGTTCTGTCGGGATTCCTGATGACGTTTTGAGACATCTCCTACAACTACAGCACCAGTATTGTGCTAATGAAGCAAATTCGTTTTTTAAAACTTAGAATACATTTTTTTAGCGAATTTTTCCCCCCAAAAAATATGCATTTTCTGCCATTTTCGGGTTCTGTCGGGACTCCTGATGACGTTTAAAGAAATATCCTACAACTACAGCACCAGCATTGTGCTGCTGAAGCAAATCCGTTTTTTTACAAATTTTAATACCTTTTTTTAGCGATTTTTTTTTCCCAAATATATGCAATTTCTGCCATTTTCGGGTTCTGTCGGGACTCCTGATGACTTTTTGAGACATCTCCTACAGCTACAGCACCAGTATTGTGCTGCTTAAGCAAATCCGTTTTTTGGAATTTTTGCATAAGGGTACCTACCCCCTTACGACATTTTAGCGAAATAAAGTTTTTCAAAAATATGCATTTTCTGCCATTTTCGGGTTCTGTCGGGACTCCTGATGACGTTTTTGAGACACCTCCTACAACTACAACACCAGTCTTGTGCTCCTGAAGCAAATCCGTTTTTTGGAATTTTTGCATAAGGGTCCCTCCCCCCTTACGACATTTTAGCGAAATAAAGTTTTTCAAAAATGTACTTTTTCCGCCTTTTTCGGGTTCTACCGGGACTCCTGATGACGTTTTGAGACATCTCCGACAACTACAGCACCAGTATTGTGTTTCTGAAGAAAATCCGTTTTTTAAAATTTGAATAGCTTTTTTTAGCAAATTTTTTTCCCCAAAAATATGCATTTTCTGCAATTTTTGGATTCTGTCGAGACTCCTGATGGCGTTTCGAGACATATCCTACGATGCAGTACCTGTATTGTGCTGCTGAAGTAAATAAATTTTTTGGAATTTTTGTAAAATTACGACATTTTAGCCAAATAAAGTTTTAAAAAATATGCATTTTCTGCCATTTTCGAGTTCTGTCGGGATTCCTGATGACGTTTTTAGAAATTTCCGAAAACTACAGCAGCAGTATTGTGCTAATGAAGAAAATCCGTTTTTAAAAAATTTTAATACCTTTTTTTACCGAATTATTCCCAACAAAAATAGCATTTTCTGCCATTTTCGGATTCTGTCGGGACTCCTGATGATGTTTTGAGACATCTCCTACAGCTACAGCACCAGTATTGTGCTAATGAAGTAAATATTTTTTTTGAATATTTGCATAAGGGTCCCCCTTACGACATTTTAGCGAAATAAAGTTGTTCAAAAATAAGCATTTTCTGCCATTTTCGGGTTCTGTCGGGACTCCTGCTGCCGTTTTGAGACATCTCCTACAACTACAGCACCAGTATTGTGCTAATGAAGCAAATTCGTTTTTTAAAAATTAGAATACCTTTTTTTAGCGAATTTTTCCCCCCCAAAATATGCATTTTCTGCCATTTTCGGATTCTGTCGGGACTCCTGATGACGTTTTAAGACATTTCCTACAACTACAACAACAGCATTGTGCTGCTGAAGCAAATCCGTTTTTTGGAATTTTTGCATAAGGTTCCCCCCTTACGTCATTTTAGCGAAATAAAGTTTTTTTAAAATATGCATTTTCTGCCATTTTCGGGTTCTGTCGGGACTCCTGATGATGTTTTGAGACATCTCCTACAACTAAAGCACCAGTATTGTGTTTCTGAAGCAAATCCGTTTTTTCAATTTGTTAAACTTTTTTTTAGCGAATTTTTACCCCCCAAAAAATATGCATTTTCTGCCATATTCGGGTTCTGTCATGACTCCTGGCGACATTTTTAGACATATCCTACAGCTGCAGCACCTGTATTGTGCTGCTGAAGTAAATACATTTTTTTGAATATTTGCATAAGGGTCCCCCCTTACGACATTTTAGCGAAATAAAGTTTTTTAAAATATGCATTTTCTGCCATTTTCGGGTTCTGTCGGGACTCATGATGACCTTTTGAGACATTTCCTACAAGTACAGCACCAGTATTGTGTTTCTGAAGCAAATCTCTTTTTTCAATTTGTTGAACTTTTTTTTTAGCAAATTTTTCCCCCCAAAAAATATGCATTTTCTGCAATATTCGGGTTCTGTCGGGACTCCTGATGACATTTTGAGACATATCCTACAGCTGCAGCACCTGTATTGTGTTTCTGAAGCAAATCCGTTTTTTTTAAATTTTTGCATAAGGGTCCCCCTTATGACATTTTAGCGAAAAAAAGTTTTTCAAAAATATGCATTTTCTGCCATTTTCGGGTTCTGTCGGGACTCCTGATGATGTTTTGAGACATGTCCTACAACTAAAGCACCAGTATTATGTTTCTGAAGCAAATCCGTTTTTTCAATTTGTTAAACTTTTTTTAGCGAATTTTCACCCCCCCAAAAATATGCATTTTCTGCCATATTCGGGTTCTGTCATGACTCCTGGCGACATTTTTAGACATATCCTACAGCTGCAGCACCTGTATTGTGCTGCTGAAGTAAATACATTTTTTTGAATATTTGCATAAGGGTCCCCCCTTACGACATTTTAGCGAAAAAAAGTTTTTCAAAAAAAATGCATTTTCTGCCATTTTCGGGTTCTGTCGGGATTCCTGATGACGTTTTGAGACATCTCCTACAACTACAGCACCAGTATTGTGCTAATGAAGCAAATTCG